>NC_068364.1:21620771-21920771 GCF_020536995.1 Dreissena polymorpha | reverse complement strand
CAAAGCCTGTTTATCCATCATGCACAATCACACACTATATTTGAAATGTTCCTTAAAACGCTCGATTTACAATATGCGCGTGTATAGACGAGTTGACGAGTGACGTCACCCGCACATGTAACGTTAAGACTATGCAAACTGTGGTGTATTCATATACTTGCGTATAGAAAAGGTTGACATAATCATCGTTAACATACACCATAATTGATATATTTATTATAATTTTACTTATCGTTGTCTGAATAAAACATTAGTTTAAAAGAACTTGCATTTTCAAACGATTATATTGTTGTTATAAGTGTTTTTACTGATAATGATTTAGATATTTACCACATTTTCGTTCTCGTTGTTTTTGTGGTTACCAAAACAATCTGAAGTTGAAACATCTAAGAAAAAAGCCTGTAAATTAAACTTTTTCAGAATAAGTTAATGTAATAAAACAAATGACAAATTGATCGCTTCGGTGGACAGTACATAGAATAACTCACTAAAAATGAGTTTTTTGTTAATTGCCCCTTTGTTCAGCAAACACCGATTATCTCGTTTTGATCAGATACTGTGGAGACAATTACTCATATATATTATATATAATCTATTTATTTTTTGCTTTTCTATTTTTGTGAGGATTTGAGTTGGCAATTTTACCAGAAACAACATATGAGAGTGAACAATACAGGACATCATATCACAAAGCATCTTTAAATATTCTACAATTACCTGTATGTAATACTCTATGTCATTTGTCAAATGGTTAATTTTAAATCCAATTACATTTTCAATTATATTTCCCGTTAAAATACAGTATAATACAGATGTACTTGTACAACATATATAAGCAACATTCGATATTGTTAACAATATTGAGAAATATCTATATATGCAATTTCCTCTGACTTGAATATTATAGAATTGAAAGATTTATTTTATGCTTTCCGGTGGTTTATAGAGAAATATCAGTGAAATAAAACTGGTATTTAACTGTTTTAAACAGTGAAAATAACAGTGAAAAATATCGATATTTTTTCATTATTATACCTCACTTTTATTCACAATGCTAAACTCCCATAGGCCATCGTGACATAGAACTACTGTCAGACCCAGCGGGAAAAAAATTACTGTCCAAAAATACTGTCGCCCGCTACCTTAGCAATCACGTGCCACCAGCGGGAATAAAAATTTACTGTCCAAAATATACTGTCGCCCGCTACCATAGCAATTACGTGCGGAATGATGAAAAAATATACTGTCCCATTCGCGCATGCGCAGTACGCAGTTTTGCATTTCCGTTGTATTTGGATAATTAAAATATCGATTGCAGCTGAAACTGTGCTGTAGAATACTGAATAGATTAATGCCTTTATTAAAGCTTTGACGGGAGTCATAAAAAAATAATTCAGTTTAGCTATAAACGACACGCTTACCTCTATGGCAACTTTAATTCAATGCTAATAACAATAAAGTCACAACGATATACACTTCCAGTGTCTGTTCTTAAGGTGTTATGCATGACAAACACACAATCCGAAATACGTTTTAGATTCGTTCGATGCTTAAAACAAATATTTTACTGTTAAAAAACCACCACGTCCATATTGTTGTCCCAAACTGTTTCGTCATCGAAATGACGTCATACGCTAATGTCATAAATTGCGTAATCAAGTGATGAAAATAAAATACGGAAAGCTAGTTCTGTCATATATTTTTTAAGAAATAATTAACGACTAAGAAAATTGATGAGATAAATCGATTACCAGGTCGGTTCCGAATATAGCGAAGTTCAATTTGCTCGGCCCGAAAAACTGAACCACTCAACATAATAATGGTTGTTCATTGCTGAAATTAAATACAATTATTGAATATTAAAATGGTTCATGGTTCATATAAATTGTTCATGTTTGAATATTTTGTTCGATATAATAAAATAAATATTAAATGTCTGACAGGGTGACAGTAAATTTGTCAACTTTCGGAAAAATCGCCTCGGTTGACAGTATTTTCTCAAGATGACAAATTTACTTTCACCCTGTCAGACATGTTATAATTATAAACTGTTTTACTGTGAAATGACGTCATATTTTTCGACGCAATGACGCCATTTATCCAGCGAAATTATCCAGTTAAGGTAGCGCACCTCTAATGGGCACATATCCAAATATAATTTAATTAATTATTTTCCTAATCAGCATCATTTCACTGAACTATATGCAAATTTGTAGGTAGGCTTAACATGCTTTTTACAAAAATATACCGATTTTCTCAAAACCACCCTCACGCTCGGCTTTGTCTTATTCATTTTCACCCCTGGGGTATATAAAAGTTCCATAATTCATTCAAATTTCCAAATATGGGCATGCAGTTGGTGAGTACAGATGCAGTAAAGGTGTTTAAAGTTTAAACAAGATGAAATAAGTATTATTTTACAGACATTTATTTTTTACAAATTTTAATCTATGGAATAGCGCCATGAAATGTAAGTGATTTCAGCCAAGTAAAAATTGGGTCGGTTAAAAACAAAGTGTCATAAAATTCAAAATAGTATCATTTAAGTTATATTTTAAGCTTAGTTTTTATAGAAACACTATAAACAGCAAAAATACCAAAAAATAGACAGATTTACCGTTTACTTTTTTAAATAAAAATAAAAATGCAACATGCATCATTCGTATTTTCAGCAGTAAATTAATCAATTTAGCCATAACGTTGTTTTAATTTTAAAATTGAAGGATGTGCATACAATTTTCAACATATTTAACAATAAACATAGCTTATGTGCTATATTAAATCAAATTACGTTAGAAAAGAAATAAAACGCGTCGCAAAAAGTATGCGATGTCGGCAGGAATCGAACCTGCGCGGGAAGATCCCAAAAGATTTCTAGTCCATCGCCTTAACCACTCGGCCACGACAACTGCACATAAGGACAACTTTAAATTAGATATCCATAAGTAAACAGGAAAAAAGGCTCGCTCGATCTTTGAAGAAACCGCGAAATCGTATTTTTCAGATGATAATTTAATCAAAGTCAATATTTATAGTGAAAATAATGTATTCTAAATGAATAAGTTAAACATATCAAAATTCGAAGTTTGAAAAAAAAAAAATGCATCTCTCGGAAATAAGCGATCATTGAAGATCGGCAATGATCGTAAAATAAATCCCGGGAAATCATTAGAGGTGCGCTACCTTAAACTCTTTTACAATCTAAGTTAACGGCGAAAAAAGCATGAAATAAAAAGAAAATTTGTTGGATTCGATGGAATATCGATTTTAATTCACTCATGATTTCTGTTTATACATTGTACAGCTACTAATGTTCTCTTTCTTAAGTGATGGTCCAGCATCATCTTCAACCGGAATAGGTGGTCAATAGAAACTATCCCGAAGAGGTGGTTTATTGACAGACCCTGAAAATGCAAGCAATGGGATGACAGGACAGACCAGGGCAGGGCATGGTTACCAGGACAGGGAATTGTATGACAGGCCAGGGCATGGAATGGTTTCCAGGACAGGGAATTGTATGACAGACCGGGGCATGGAATGGTTCCCAGGACAGGGAAATGTACGACAGACCAGGGCATGGAATGGTTACCGGGACAAGGTATTGTTTGAAAAACCATTACTGACCAGGGCATGGAATGGTTACCAGGACAGGGAATTGTATGACTGATCATTGTATTGGATGGTTACCAGGGCATGGTATTGTATGACGGACCAGGGTATGGGTTGTTACCAGGACAGGGTATTGTGTGACAGACCAGGACAGAACAGGGCATGTAATGGTTACAAGAAAAGGGCATTTTATGACGGATCAGGGTATGCGATGGTTACCAGGACAGCGAATTTTATGACCGACCAGGGTATGGAATGGTTACCAGGGCAACAAATTATATGACAGACTGGGGCATAACAGGGCATATATTTGTAACTAGGACAGGGTATTGTATGAAACACCAGGGAAGAAATGGTATACCATGACAGGCAATGATATAACAGACCATAGCATGAAAAGGTTACCAGGACTGGGAATTGTATGACAGACCAGGGCATGGAATGGTTACCAGGACAGGGCATTGTATGTTCCAGGCATGGAATAGATACCAGGACCGGAAAGGTTTCCAGGACAGGGAATTGTATGACAGACTAGGGCATGGAATGGTTACCAGGACAGGGAATTGTATGGCAGAACAGGGCATGGAGTGGTTACCAATACAGAGATTTAAATGACACATAAGGGCATGAAAGGGTTATCAAGACAGAGAATTGTATGGCAGACCAGGGCATGGAATGGTTACCAGGACAGTGTATTGTATGACAGACCAGACATGGAATTGTTACCAGGAAAGGGACTTGTATGACAAATAAGGATATGGAATGGTTAGCAGGACAGGGAATTGTATGGCAGACCAGGCATGGAATGGTTACCAAGACATGGAATAGTATGAAAGACTATGCATGGATTCCATTGGAATGGTTACAAGGATAGTGATTTGTATGACAGATAAGGGCATGGAATGGTTATTAGGGCAGGGATTTGTATGGCAGGGCATGAAATGGTTACCAGGACAGGGATTTTTATGGCAGACCAGGCATTGAATGGTTACCAGGACAGGGATTTGTATGACAGATAAGGGCATGGAATGGTTACCAGGACAGGGAATTGTATGGCAAACCAGGGCAGCACTTGTAAACCAGGACAGGGAATGGTATGTCAGACCAAGGCATAGAATAGTAAACCAGGACAGATAATTTTATTACAGACCATGGCATGGAATGGTATACCAGGACAAGGAATTGTATAACAAACCAGGGCATGGAATGGTTACCAGGACAGGGAATTTAATGACAGACCAGACATAGAATGGTTAC
The DNA here is from genome assembly GCF_020536995.1 of Dreissena polymorpha. Taxonomy (NCBI): domain Eukaryota; kingdom Metazoa; phylum Mollusca; class Bivalvia; order Myida; family Dreissenidae; genus Dreissena; species Dreissena polymorpha. The sequence goes on along the minus strand of NC_068364.1, from coordinate 21,915,905 downwards.
CAGGACAGGGATATTGTAAGGCAGACCCGACATGGAATGGTTACCAAGACAGGTATTTGTAGACAGATAAGGGCATGGAATGGTTATCAGGACAGGGAATTGTATGGCAAACCAGGGTAGAGATTGTAAACCAGGACAGGGAATTGTATGTCAGACAAGGGCATGGAATGGTATACCAGGACAGGTAATTTTATTACAGACCAAGGCATGGAATGGTATACCAGGACAGGGAATTGTATGAAAGATAAAGGCATGGAATGGTTACCAGGACAGGGAATTAAATGACAGACCAGGCATTGGATAGTTACCACGACAGGAAATTGTATGACAGACCAGAGTATGAAATGGCTACAATGACAGGGAATTGTACAACAGACCAGGGTATGGAATGGTTACCAGGACAGGGAATTGTATGACCGACCAGGGCATAATAAAATGGTTACTAGGACAGGGTATTTTTAACAGACCAGTACATAACAGGACATGGAATGGTTACCAGGGCACGGTATTGGGATGGTTATCAGGTTACCAGGACAGTATATTGTATGACAGACCAGGGCATGGAATGGTTACGAGGACAGGTAATTGTTTGACAGACCAGGACAGGGAATTGTATGACAGACAAGGTAATATAATCGTTACCAGGACAGGGAATTGTATGCAGACCTGGGCATGGAATGGTCACCAGGACAGGGAATTGTATGACCGACCAGGGCATGGACTGGCTACTACGACAAGTTATTGTATAAAAACCCATTACAGACCAGGGCATAGAATGGTTACCAAGACAAGGAATTGTATGACTGACCAGGGTATGGGATAATTACCAGGACAGGGTATTGTATGACAGACTAACCAGGGCATGAAATGGTTACCAGAACAGTGAATTGTATGACTGACCATGATATGGGTTGTCACCAAGACAGGGTATTGTGTGACTGATCAGGGTATGGAATGGTTACCAGGAGAGGGAATGTTATGACCGACTGGGGTATGGAATGGTTACCAGGACATGGAATTATATGACAGAACAGAACAGGGCATGGCGTTGTAACCAGGACAGGGAATTGTATAAAAGACCATGGCATGAATCGGTTACCAGGACAGGGAATAGTATGACAGAACAGGACATGGAATGGTAACCAGGGCAGGGAATTGTAAGACAGACCAGGGCATGGTATGGGTACCAAGACGGGGAATTGTATGACAGACCAGGGTATGAAATGAATACCAGGACAAGGAATTTAATGAAAGACAAGGTATGGAATGGTTACCAGGACATGGAATTGTATTACAAACAAGGGCCTGGAATGGTTTCCAGGATATGAAATAGTATAACAGACCATGGCATGGGATGGTTACGAGGATAGGGAATTTTATATTATGACAAGATCAGAAAATTCATTACCAGGACAGAGAGTTGTATGACCCACCAGAACATGAATTGGTTACCAGGACAGGCAATTGTAGGACAGACCGGAGCATGGAATCAATACCAGGACAAGGAATTGTATGCCAGACCCAGGGCCGGATTAAGCTGTTTTGGGGCCCAAGGCTGCATATGTTTCGGGGGCCCCCTTCCCTCTAGCCCCTTCTGTATATTGAAAACCATAATTGATACTACAACTACAAAGATCAGAAAACTTGAATTTGTATACAACAAAACAACATTGACAATGTAAAACTATTTTATTACCTGAACGTAAAATGCATGTTACATGTAACAGATTCCAGCCTATAAGTTTCTTTTACGACAGCTGTGTAACGTCTAGTTCTCGGAGGACTTGACATTCAGTAGACAGTAGCCCAATGCTGTCAACCTTTCCTGAATCATGGTGTTCCGTAGATAGTTTTTCACGCGTGATTATGTTGAAAATGACTACATTGACAGTTATCACTGGAATGATTCGTAAAGCGATCGCAAAGTTGTCTGTAATTTACCGCCATCTAACTTCAACAGTTCACTTATGTGGGTGATGGTTCTGTCTTGGTCCGCTTCTAAGATGGTTTTGAATGAACGAGCCCATCAAAAAAGACGCCTCAATGTCATCTGCATTAGATTTCAATAGATGCTTTGCACATTCTCGCAGATCATCCAAGGTGAAAGACTCAAACTATGTCATGAAACCAAACAGTTTGTCAAGACCAGAATATGCGCTCAACCACTTGGGAAGTTCAACAATTAATGAGACAATCAACTATGCATGTCGTATGTGTGAATTAAAAAATTGTCGCGTGCACTTACTCCAAATTTGCATCTGGGCCCAATCAGGGGCCCAAGGCTGCAGCCTTGTTAGCCTAGTGGTTAATCCGGCCTTGGCCAGACCAGTGCATGGAATGGTTACCAGGAAAGGGAATTGTATGGAAAACCAGGACATGGAATGGTGACCAGGATATTGCATTTTATGACAGACCACGGTATGAAATGTTTACCAGGACAGCGATTTGTATGACAGACCATGGCATTGTTTTCTAATTATTATTATTTTTTATTATACATAATTTTTTTTTTTTTTTTTTTTTAAATATATATATTTATTGATCAATACACAATACACTTACACGCATGGAGTAATAACAGAAAAAAATACAAAGAAAAAACAATACTACAATCATCTGTCGAGAGTCTTACATGAGATTGTAGCAAAATAATAATTTAATACAATTCGACAAATAAATCGAAGCATAAAAATGCATATTCAGACTACAATTTTAAATGAATTATCTTAAAAAACTATTCCAAATTGTTCTAAAAGTTTCTATTTGATTTTTATTGAAAGCAATTATCTCCTCAATTTTGAGCCTATTCTGAAGATATGTTATAAAATGATTAATATTGGGTATATTGTTTTGGCACTTATTTCTAAAAATATAAAATTTTGCCAACAAATGTAATACAAAGGACATAATTGTCACAAAACCAGGTTTTCATTGTGAAAAAAAATCTGATAAAGGGAGACAACTGAAACTGAACTTTTGAAATGAACAAGCAAAATTAACCCCCTTTGTAAGTTTGTTTTAAAATAAATCTATTTTTAGTCGTGGCGACCTTGACATTGGATATATTGACGTGATTCTTTCGTGCGACACACCGTCCCATGATGGTGAACAAATGTGCCAAATGATTTTAAAATCTCATAATGAATGACATAGTTATAGCCCAGACAAGCTCATTTATGGCTATTTTTTACCTTTGAACTCAAAGTGTGACCTTGACCTTGAAGATATTGACGTAATTTTTTCGCGCGACACACCGTCTAATGATGGTTAACAAATGTGCCAAATGATTTTAAAATCTCACAATGAACGACAAAGTTATGGCCCGGACAAGCTTGTTCCGCCCGCCCGCCAGCCCGCCAGCCAGCACGCCAGCCAGCCCGCCCGCTTTCGCCAATCTAATAACCAGTTTTTTCCTTCGGAAAACCTGGTTAAAAATTAACAATCTGTGACATGTTCGAATGACCTGTTGAAACGTTACAGAAGCTTATATGTTCATAATCAAAATATGAAATAAACGGCAAATTCGCTGTTTGTTCGATATACACTTTAACACCGTTCCAAAAATGTTGAATTACAGGACATTCCCAAAACATATGCACATTCGAATCTACTGACATACTACAAAAATCACAAATATTGGATTGTGTTAAACCACATAACAATAGAAAGCTATTGTTTGGAATAATTTGCATAATATATTTATACTGGAATTATCTTAGCTTGGTATCATGTGTAAGTCTAAATTGTTGAATAAACAATTTATTCGTTTGTATTTCTTTATTAAAATAAAGTTCCCATTTAGCAATTGCCTTAATTGGATTGATCTGCTTTGACAGTACGAGTTTTTGATATACTAATTTTCAGATTTTAGTTGACTCTGAAATTGATGAGAGAAAATATTCTTGCGGTTGATTACTAATGTTTTCAGATTTCAGCTTTTCTTTCCATTCTAGTGGCACACTTTTTATAAGACTAAAGTATTTCAGGAAATCTCTGGTATTTAACCCGTACAAGTTTTGTAATTGCTCAAAACTACAAAATTGCCTTGCTCCATAGTCGTTTATTTGTTCTATATGGTTGATTCCTTTAATATGCCATTCTTTTTAGAAAAATAAACCGTTTGAATTTTTTATCAATGAATTATTCCAAATAATTTCTTTTCCGATATGTGCGATGTTATTTTGTGCGTTTACCTTATTCCAGACCTTTAATATGTCCTTTAAAAACACTGAACGAATGTTTAGTGTGTTTATATCGTCAGGTTTGATGCGATTCTTTAAAAATGAAATAATTACCATAATTTTCTTGAAAAATACTGTATAATTTGGTTATTTTTGATTCAGGTTGATGTATTAATCGTTTAATCCAAGTAGCTTTGAGACCATCCACAAAGCTTTCTATATCAATCATTTTCAAACCGCTATTTTCATATTCCTGTATAATTTGATCACGTTTTATCCTGTCGGTTTTATCATTCCACAAAAATGTGAAAATATTTGTATTTAAGGTTTTCATTTTATTTTCGTCTGGTCTTTCTAAAACTGTAAATGGGTATATTAGTTTTGGTAAAGCAAAAGTTTTGATTACTGTAATTTTTCCTATCAGTAAAAGATTCCATTTTCTCCATTTATGTAAACAGTTTTCAAATTCTTGAATTTTATTACATATATTGTGTTCAGCCGTTAAATTAGTATTATTGTATATTGTTATTCCAAGTGTGGTCGCGCTTTCACAGTTCCAATCAATTTTTTTATGTGGACAAAATTTTACATTTCTGTTTATAAGTGCATCTAATTTCATTACAGAGCATTTGTTGTTATTTAATTTTAAACCGGATATAGTGGAGAATTTGTCAAGAGTAATAATTAAAAATTCAAATGACCTTTGACTGCCGTCAAGAAGAAAACAGGCATCATCTGCGAATAATGTTTGTTTGAGTTCGATGTTGCCTATATGAATTCCTTTTATATTTGTATTATGTCGTATATAGTTAGCTAGTAATTCAATGCATATGATAAAAAGATAGGGTGAGAGGGGACAACCTTGCCGTACTCCCTTTTTGATGTCGAAGAATTCAGAGAAATATCCATTATTAATTACACAAGATTTTGCATTATTATAAAACAGTTTCACCCACTGTATTAAAGACTGGCTAAAGCCCATGCTATCTAAACATTTGTACATAAAATTATGGTCTAAGCTATCAAAAGCTTTCTGAAAATCGGAGAAAAATATCAATCCTGTTTCATTTAAATCGTTCACTTTATCAATTACTTCATTCAAAATTCTTATGTTTTCTCCAATATATCTCCCTTTTATGAATCCTGTTTGATCTGAGTTAATAAGTGTTTGAAGAAAAGGTTTAATTCTATTAGCTATAGATTTACTTGCAATTTTATAGTCAACGTTTAACAAAGAGACTGGTCGCCAATTATTGATAGATAGAATATCTTTATCTTTTTTTGGCAAAAGTTAAATAAGCCCTTGTGTTTGTAGTTCAGTTAAATGTCCGGTATCAAAAGAATAATTTATCGAGCTGATTAAGTATTTTTTTTAGGTCAGTCCAAAAGAGTTGATTAAATTCTGTTGTTAGTCCATCTGAGCATGGGCTTTTGTTATTTTTCATGTCTTTTAGTGCCTGGAAGCATTCGTTTTCGGATAAATGGTCGGGGTATTGTTCTCTATCTTCGTTTGACAATTTCGTAAGATCTTGAATAAATGGGTCACTGTTTTTCTTGATCCAGAGTTACGTCTATTTTATAGAGCGATGCGAAATATTGCTTAACGTGTTCCAAACAATTTGCATGATCATGTTCTATTTCATCATTAATTTAAAGCTGTTTAAGTACTTTTTGTTCCGATCTTTTTTATTCTAAATTGGAGAAATATTTAGTATTGTTCTCGGCTCCCTCAATCCACTCTGCTTTTGCCCTTATTAGAATGCTTTTGATTTTCTCTTCATTCATAGCATTAAAATTATCTTTTTCTGTTTGATAAGTTTGTTGTAATATTACGTCATTTGGGTTATTTTTTAATTGTTCTTCAATATCATGTAATTTTGCTTCTATTTCTGATTTTTTTTAAACTAAGTTTCTTTTTATATGTTGAGTATTTTATGCTCTCATCCCTAATCCTACCCTTAATTAATTCCCATAAAATATTAGGAGTCGTTTCTTTATTAAAATCAACTACCTCTTTTATTGAATTTTTAATTGAAGTTTTATAATCTTGATCAAATAGAAGTGAGCTATTTAGCTTAAAATAATAAGGGTGTCACGGTACTTCGTGGGACAATATATCGTAATGGTCTCCCCTCGGCACGGTTCACGATACGCTTCCGAGTCCGTACGGTACGGTACGGCTTTTTCCATGACGCATTCAAGGGAAGTAACTGTTATTCGCCCAAAAAATGGCGGAAGTTGAATTGAAATCACCTCCAGCGAGCTTCTTATAAAACATATGGAAGCATTTGTGTTATTAGTAAGAAAGTGGTAGGCGTTTATTTCGTATAAACATTTGCTTACATCACGACTTTAGTCGCTACGAATTTCCTAAGCAGGAGCTGTAATTTTGTGATTCCGCTGAGAATTTCTGAAATTCTTTGAAACCATTAAAATTAAATTTCAACCACTCAAAAATGTGCTGTGTCGCCTACGTCACGAAACAATGTGCAATATTTGACTGGTTTTACGAATTGCGCTTGGAGTTTTTTTACGGCACAAGCAAAGATAGCCAGTTTGACTAGTTGGTAAACACGTTTTATTTTTAAGTTAAATAATCTATCAAAGTAAAAGAAACATAAAGCAGTCCGTATTTTTTAAACATATTAATAATTTCGTGTTCATATTTAATCAAAGTTTTAGATTTGTAAATTATAATAACTAATTGTCATTTCGTGTACTTTCATTACATTATAATATATGGTATTTTGTATATTGTATGACACATACGTAGAAGTCTGAAATAAAATTGAAAAATGGTTTTAAATTGTTTGTATGTTGTTTCCATCTGACGATACGTATCCCGATACGTATTGTATCGTACACACTGTACCGCGATACGTATCGTATCGTAAGGTGAGCGTATCATGACACCCTTATAAAATAACCTGGGCCTCGTGTTAGCGTATCAAAAAGAATGCTGAGTAAAACAATTGAGTGATCCGATTTGAAGCCAGGATTGATAGTGCATTTTTTCGCATTACTAACCAGTGAGGATGCTAACAGAAAATAATCGAGTCTGCAAAATATTGGCGGGTCTGAATTCGAATGCCATGTATATTCCTTTGCATTTGGGTTAAAATTTCTGTAAATATCCACTAAATCGTGTATTTTCTTTATATCATTATATTTATCAGAACACTTTTTATTGGTGTCATTTCTACCATTTAATTTGTCTTTTATAAAATTTTGCACGGCATTGAAGTCACCACCAACTATCGGCAAGAATTCATCTTGGTCAGCAATAGTATTTTTAAGTGTATTAAAAAACGTAATGCCATCATTAGTTGGTGCATAAATGTTTATTATAGCTATTTTGTTATTGTTGACCAATAGTTTTAACACCTGAAGTCTTCCAACTATAATTTGATTATGTTCTATAAATTGTATTTCACTTTTTCTATTAATCAAAATTCATACTCCTAAACTGTTGGTACTTTGGCCACTTAAAAACGTATCCCCTGCCCAATCTTTGCCCCAGGCCGAATTATCGAGTTTGCTATCATAATGAATTTCTTGCAGCAGTGCTATGTATATTGATTTTGATTTTATATAAGTTATAACTTGTTCACGTTTATTTTTACAATTAAGACCCTTGACATTAAAGGTGCACATATTTAGACTCGTCATGTTTTCCAGTGAAATAATTGGACTATGTTCTCACTATATTTATCATTGTGTTCGCGATACAATATCCCGATTTTTAGTTTTAAATATGCTTTTTTACATGAAGTAAATGAATTATATGTAGACCAGTATGCACTTTTGTAAGAAATGTAAATAATAAAGTTTTGCATTTTGTATGTAGAAAAAAAAGGTGAAGTGTCAAGGTTATTTGAGATGTACTCACAACAGCAATTAAACGTTAACAGAAATTGATATAAGACAAATTATTTACATAGGGTTTGACAAAAACGCACGTATTTACATTCGTTATATAAATAAAGGAAAATACAACTTAATATCAAGCTTTTAGAGGGCTTAGATACAAAGTTCTCCAACAACAAAAAATTCATTATTGTAAAAACAAAAATTTACAATTGTTCTTAGACAGATAGACCACCGAAAAAACTTTGTAATATGTGTAAAAAGTGTTGTTGTATTGCATTTCTGAAGCATTTAAAAGAAACGTCGTCTCTTACTACAGTAACAGTACAATATATAAGGGAAACACATATGCATATAGACACGCATACAAATACATCTTAAAAAAACACATGTACACATACATACACAGACATTAACAGCAGTTGCATGAAAGATGCAACAATGTTTTCTTTAATTGTTTCAAAAATAAATGTGTTAATATTATCTACGTTTCAATTTTAACTAGAATCGTCCTTATTACTTAAACCTCCTACATTACTTAAACCTGATACTATATGTAGAAATAATCATTTGGGTCTATTATTTGTGCTTTTAAATTCCATATCGCAAAGTCACTTTTAAACATGCGAAAACGAAATTACAGAGCATAATTTTGCATACAAATTTTTTAACAATTATTGATATGTACATTGATGAAGTTAAGGGCAATATATTAAATGTTAAAACGTGTTTGAATACAACAGTTTGTAACCATATTGCTCATATTGCATACTTTACACACCGTCCAATAGCTATGAATACATTATAGGTGCGTAATAATGTTATATCGCAATAAATTCTACAAAACATTATTTTGTATCTATATTGTATGAAAAACCTATGTGTTGATCTCACTTAACCCCATACTATAATCTTACATGGATATAAGAAAACGATGGGGTCGGCAACTTTTAGCTGTGAATTTCAATAATGCTAAGTAATCTTAAATTTGCGAAAGCGAAATTATCTAAGATTATTTAAGGCATTCATTCTTAGTTCCTTTTTGATCTAATGTTAACATAAAAATATGCTTTCCTAACAATAGTTATTATATTTGAATGTTTATTGCTGAATGTATCTAAGTAACTCTTTGTATTCCTGTGCTCATATAACATATCGCGTAATATTTTGCATCATTAATTTTATTCAATAGATTGTCCGATTTACATTATAACGTGTTGTGAATATCACCGTTAGAAAATGGTTGCATTACAAGGTTCAATGACTTATTATCATTGCGGACTTGACAGTGTATAACAAAGAAAAGGCGGTTTGTTTATTTAAATACTATTAATATGTGTACGAGCATTTAATATAGTATAACAGTAGTGTTCGTAGTACATGTACATAATTCTGTATTTATACAACATTTTTATTTTTTATATAGAAATTTACATTTTTAATTTATGTATGTATTTATTTATTTATTAACTTATTTATTATTTACACGTGTGAATTTTTATGAATATTCCCGATGTCTAGGGTATTTATGGCCATTGTAGATCAATTCATTCTTGGTAGTCTTCATACCGAACCACTATGATCTTTCCGGCCTTGTCTTTATAACGAATAGAGCCGTTGACCGTCCAGGCATCTTGAACCTCGTCGTTCATTTTTTTCTTAATGCACATCAAGTCGTGGAGATTGATGCGCGTTTAGTCTTCATTTATAAAAACACCAGTATTTTTAAGTTTCCTTCTCTGGCTCATAACTTCATCCCTCACTAGCCGAGATACGAAACGCACTATAATGTCTCTGTTCTTGTTGTGGGTATCGGGAAGACGATGAGATATATCGATATCAGAAAGACTCAGACTCGCTATATCTTTTTCTTGGTTCATGAATTGGTTACCAGGACAGGGAATTGTAGGACAGACCGTGCATGGAATCAATACCAGGACAAGCAATTGTATGCCAGACCAGTGCATGGAATGGTTACCAGGAAAGGGAATTGTATGGAAAACCAGGACATGGAATGGTTACCAGGATATTGCATTGTATGACAGACCACGGTATGAAATGTTTACCAGGACAGGGAATTGTATGACAGACCATGGCATTGTTTTCTAATTATATCTTGCCTGAATTTTAAAATGTCAAACATGGTCACCAGGAGCCGGGGCAGTTTTCCTTATATGGCTATGGTAAAACTTTGCGTACAATCCTGAAGTCACACTGTTTGTACAATCTTCATGAAACTTGGTCAGAACATGTGTTTTAATAAAATCTGGGCCGAGTTCGAAATGGTTGTGGTCCTTCAGGGGCCTTGCATTTTCGTTAAATGGCTATAGTGAAACATTTTTTATGATTTATTGGCCTCTTGTATTCGTCACTCTTCAAACTTGGTCAGACAGTTATCACAATACAACTTAAAACTTGTTCATGTCAGTTCCAGAACCAAATTTAAAACAAGAGGGCCAAGATGGCCCTAGTTCGCTCACCTGAGAAAAGTTGGTTTATTCAATCTTTACCAAATGTCAAACTTGACCTAGATATTGTCCAGACAAAACATCCTGGTCAAGTTTCATCATTATTGAACCGAAATTCTGGCGTATGGAGTGTTTTTGTTTTTGCAAGATTTGACCTGGTTTACTATATGTTGAGTTGACCCCCTTACCAAACATAAAACTTTGCTTACAAAAATAAATATTATAACCAAGATTCATAAAATCTGAAACGAAATTGTGACCTCTAGAGTGTTTACAAGGATTTTGTATAATATAATGAAAACTTTGACAATCCAACGGCAATCAGGTGAGCTAAACGTGTGTTTCACCGATCTGAGCCATTTTCCAACCTTGTTCGAGAAATCAATAAAACCAATGGTTTGGCTAATTTTCACGATGATTAGGCAAAACATGTGACTTATTCAGTGTTCGATCACAAGGTTTCTCTCTAGTCACATAAGAAAAATTGCCCCCCCCCCGGCAGCCATGTTTTTTTACTGATCTGGACCATTTGCAAACTCATCTGACTTATATATAAAACCAATCTTTTCACCAAGTTTCATGATGATTGGGCAAATAATTTGACTCCATGAGTGTTCACATGCTTTTTTACTATATAAATATAAGAAAACTGCCCCCCCCCCCGGCAGCCATATGTTTTTCAACTGACCGGAACCTTTTTCGAACTCAACTCTCAAATCAAGGAAACAAATGTTTTGACCAAATTTCATGAAAATTGGGCCAAAAATGTGACTTCTAGAGTGTCGCATGTTTTCAGTATATACATATAGAGGAAAATGCCCCGCACACTGGCGGCCATGTTGTGTTTCACCGATCTGGACCCATTTTTGGAACTCGGTCCGAGATAGCAATAAAACCAATGTTTGACCAACGTTCAATGATGATGGGGAAAAAATTGTGAGTTACTAAAGTTGTTTACAAGGTTTTCTCTATACCCAAATAAGGAAAACTACCAGCGCGCCACTGGCTTCCATGTGGTTTTCACGGACTCGGAAACATTTTGGAACTTAACTCTCGTATAAAGGAAACAACATGTTCTGACCAATTGTCATTGAAAATTGGGGCCAAACATGTGGGACTTCTTGAGTGGTCACATGTGTTCACTATAAGCCAAATAAGAAAAACTGCTGCCCGCCCACTGGCGGGCCATGGGTGTCACGGACCGAACCTTTGAAACGCAACCAAAATATCATTAAGGCAAACTTTTGGCAAAATTTGTGGCTTCTAGAGTGTTTACAACGTTTCTCTATAGCCAAATAAAGAAAACTGCCCCGCCCACTGGCGGCCATGTTTTTCAACGGACCGGAACCTCTTTTGAACTCAACCAACATATCATTAAGGCAAACATTTTGACCAAATTTCATGAAAATTGGGCCAAAAATGTGACTTCTAGAGTGTCACATGTTTTCGCTATATACATGTACATATAGAGTAAAATGCCCCGCCCACTGGCGGCCATGCTTTTTCACCGATCTGGACCATTTTCGAACTCGTGCGATATATCAATAAATTCAATTTATGGCTAACTTTCATGATGATTGGGCAAAACTTGTGACTTCAATAGTGTTTACAAGGTTTCTCTATAGCCAAATAAGGAAAACTGCCCTGCCCACTGGTGGCCATGTTTTTCAACGGACCGAAACCACTTTTGAACTCAACCAACATGTCATTAAGGTCATTTTGTTAGGGATATTGTTAATACGTCTGGAAATTTTTTTACAACAATCTGTTTTTAGAAAATCATATTGGCACAAAGATCAACTTCTTATTTTATGAAGGATTGATTAGAACTGTCAAAAGTTTTCTCAGTCTTTCTGACTTCCAAGTTATTAAAAAGCCAAATACAGAATGTATATTTTTATCATCTTACTTGAATAGCATAGTTTTTATGCAAAACCCAAACCAAAATGTTTATAAAACTTTTATTATCAATTCTGATATACCGACTTGCCAAACAAAGTGGAATACATTTTTCAACAACATTGAATGGAAAAAAGTACATAGTCTCGTTTTTAATATTTCCAAAAATACTTACACTCAATGGTTTCAAACAAGAATAGTACATAGAATCCTAAGAACTAAATCCCTATTGTATAAAATGAATATTGTGCAGGATAACCTGTGCACTTTTTTTAAAGAAAATGAGGAAACTATAAAACATCTGTTTTGGGATTGCTGTTTTACACAGAGAATTGTAAATTATGTTGTTAAATTTTTATGTGCACATCATGTGCAAAAACACTCGAAAATAAGTTGTAAAACAATGATATTGGGAAGTACAAAAAGTAATATGACTGATATAAATATTCTTATGCTAGAATTTAAGAAATGTATATGCCTATGTCAGAGAAAAGGGATAGTTCCATCCATACAAGGGCTAACAAATGAGCCTGACTATGTCTTTTAAAATCCAAAACAATGTTAAATGTCATGAAACAGAACTACAGTCTTGGGCAATTGTAAGTTTGTTTGCTGAACCAATATCATAATATGATTATAATTTATCCTTTAAAAACTCCACAATCAACCTTACTTAACCTCAACCTTACTTATTAAAATTATCACTAGTCCGAATCCTTTTTATGCTTCCACAATTAAAAAAGTTTGTGCATATGCTTTACATAACACTACATGTACATTTGCTCTCCATTTTTCATAATATACTTTATTTGCTTTTGTTTAAACGTTTGTAGATGATTAAGTGTATATGTATGTATAAGGACATTATATTCTTACTCTTGATTAGAACACTGTTTACGCATACTAACACAAACGTATGTACGGTATGAAGCAGGATGACTTCGACACACACAAAAAACATGTCATTAAGGAAAACATTTTGACAAAGTTACATGAAGATTGGACATGAAATGTGACTTTTACAGTGTTTACGAGTTTTTTTGTTGTTTTTTTACCTAGTGACCTAGTTTTTAACCCAGCATGACCCAGTTTCGAACTCGATCGAGATATCATTCGGACAAATGTTCTGACCGAATTTCATGAAGATCGGACAAAAAAATGTGGCATCTAGAGTGTTTACGAACAAATGTGGACGGACGGACAGACGACGGACAAAGACCGGTCACAAAAGCTCACCTGAACAATCAGGTGAGCTAAAAAAGTATGATAACGGCACATTCTCAAAGTCACTATTATCCAATTGTATGAACCTCTATCACAACTATTTTTTTCTAAGGATATCTTTGTCGAGTTCGAATAAGAAAAATGTGCCTAGATATCAAATATCTATGACTCATAAAGTACTTTCGTTATTTTGAACTCCAATTCTCAGAATAGTTTAGATCCTTCGGGTCTCAGGTGAGCGCCTTAGAGCCGTTGGACCTCTTATTTGTCTGAAAGATCTGTTCTCGGCATACGCGTTCTCATTAAATCAGGCTGTTCAGAGAGTTTATTTTCATATACATCAGAACATAAATGCCCTTGATCACGTATATTAACCACAGGTGGTTAGCGTGTGGCTATGATATTAATTAGTGAAAACATCATTTTGATTGATAAATAATCATATAATACCGAAAAATTAACTTTTCTGAAAAAAAAAATCAGTATCCAATATATATATATATAACAAGGTATGCAACTCAAAATCACCCCAAAACGGGGTGCATCGCTTTGAACAGCCATAAATTCATCAATTGTGCAGCGATTTTCACGATATTGGTCTTATTCAACGCAGAAATGAATTACCTTTCTGGTAATGTATAAGTCGTGCAATATTTTTTCACGTGCTGGGTCAACTTTTAAGAAATAACACGATACACACAACTCACATGACCCAGTTGACACTGATCAGGCAGCATTTATGAATGAAGTCTCCAGTTGTTAAGACACACCTCCGCATTGGACCAATGAAATCACTCGTGTGTTCAAAATGTCAGTTAGTTGAAATGTATGTCAACAAAGGTTTCAAACGGCGCTGGACAGTTAGTTTTGATGCATAATGTAACGGCAAGCACGGTAATAATGTATTTACATACGTTTTATTGAATCGTGGTATCTAGGTCGTGAAAATCGCTGCAAAATTGATTAAGATATGGCTGTTCAAAACGATGCACCCCGTTTTCGGAGGATTTTGAGTTGCATACCTTGTTATATATGTATTAAAAAATGAAAATAAAAAAAAATCCAGAAAAGTTAATTTTTCGTTATAATATGATTATTTATCATTCAAAATGATGTTTTCATTAATTAATATCATAGCCACACGCTTACCACCTGTGATATTAACAATAACATTGCATGCATATCAATTGTGTGTCAGGTAATGGCCCAGAGCTCAACATTAACCGAAAAACCAACTTGCCCTGCCGGGCAAGTACTTAGAAAATCTACTTGCCCTGAACGTAAAGCCGCTTGCCCAAACATGAAATATCACATTAACTGTAAACGTCATATTTTTTAATCAAATGATACACCACAAAACCTTTTTTTTTTTGAACATTTAACAAAATGATTACTGCAATAAAAGTCTAATGAAAGTCTAAATTACATGCTCTTTGTTCTTTTTTGCATTTGCCCGGGCAGACAAGTAATAATAAAATAACTTGCCCGGTACCCAACTTTTACTTGCAAGGGGCAATTGGACAACCGTTAATGTTGAGCCCTGTTGGCAGTACAAGTATGGTCATACTTAAGTCAGGTATTATACTTTTCTTTTCAGAGATTGACCCAGCATGCTTTCACAGTGGAATATTAAGGTAGACATGATAAGCAGAAGTTCCTACATACAATTAATATAGTAGTGCGAGTCGCGTTCTGTGAAAACTGGGCTTAATTTATGTGCGTAAAGTGTCGTCCCAGATTAGCCTGTGAAGTCCGCGCCGGCTTATCAGTGACCTCACTTTACACTTTTTAAGGATTTTTTCGTATAAATAAGGTCTCTTTAAAACAAAAATACACTGAAGTCGGACAGTGTTGTACTCGATTAGTCTGAGCGGTCGTCCACGGGATTTAGTATTTCCGAACTTATTGTCATATTAGAATAAGTTTAAATCTTGCCCGTCAGTTCTAGTAAATGCGAACGGAGCCTGTGTTCACTACATATACGTATTTCATGGCTATATTCGCAAATAACGTAGACTCACTACTTTATTGTTTAATAATTATGTATGACCGTAAAAAAATCAAGTGACCGCATCTGCAATCAGTTCTTGTTTACACCATCGTCGGACACCCCCGGTCTATTCATTACGTTACTCTCCATTCCTAAATGGATGTATGAGCGGAGCGTAATCAGCAGCCGTGGGTATCCGACGATGGTTTACACAGACCCCAATCACTTAACCTCGCCATTGATGCTCTTAATCTCTTCTTCAGTCAAATATGACCGAACTAAGTCGAGTGTTGTTTCCCACAA
The DNA here is from genome assembly GCF_020536995.1 of Dreissena polymorpha. Taxonomy (NCBI): domain Eukaryota; kingdom Metazoa; phylum Mollusca; class Bivalvia; order Myida; family Dreissenidae; genus Dreissena; species Dreissena polymorpha. The sequence goes on along the minus strand of NC_068364.1, from coordinate 21,899,973 downwards.
TTCCTCCTGCTTCCGCGTGTTGCGCGCGTCGCTGCTGGGTGTGACGATTTTACAATCAACCCAATAGAGTCCGTTCATTCCGGAATGATTTGGGTTAACTGTGAGGTCGATTGAACATTTGGCACCTTGAAATGACGACCTTGCCACCCCAGAACACTGCATACAGCACAATAAACACTTCCTTATTCCTGTGTCCCAGTTACGCCAGAATGGAGTGTCTACAATGCCCGGATGTATGCTATTTATAGTAACATTGGAACCGGAAATCCTGCGACCCATCGCGGCGGCTTGCATGATCTGGTAGAGTTTGGATCTACCGTAGTAATTCTTGCTGGAAAAATCGTCAGGTGGCCCGGAATAGTTTAAGGTCTTTAAATCGAACGTTCCCCATATGTGCGCGGCGCTAGACATAAGCAGAATTCTACAGTCTGGCCCGGACTGTTGCATGACGCCAAGCAATTTGGCGATCATTACAAAGTGACTGAGGTAATTCACCTGCAGCAACATTTCCATGCCGTCTGCTGTTCTTTGGAACGGAATGAACCCCAAACCGGCGTTGCAGAACAACACGTGGAGTTTTCGGCCACTTTTCTTAAATGCATCGCAGAAGTTCCTCACCGATTCGAATGACGCCAGGTCTAGGTGCATAAACTCCAGCGCTAAAGTTGTGTTTTTGGACAACCGGGATGTCTCCTTAGATTTTTCCGCTTGAAACTCTTGATTCATTTTAGCGATAGCCTCCATTGTTTTAGACTCTGAACGGCACGCGAGTATCACGGTCGCCCCCATCATGGCCGACCACTTGGCTATTTCGTACCCGAGGCCCGAGTTCGCACCGGTGATCAGGATGATTTTATCTCGTGTTAGTGGCACCAATGGAAACGACGGTCCGCTGCCCATTTTAGATAACCCTAAAAATTATTATTCAATCATAAATACCAATTTATTACAGGGATTCAAATGTTTTTAAATTGACGGAAGCATGTTTTAAACAACTTAAACTCCGCGTCGTTATCTTATGCTACGATAAGCATCAACTAGAATATAACAAATATACCAGTAGTGTGGATAAGAAATTTGTCCCCATAGTATGTGCTTCCACAAACATATTGTAGGTTAATCCAAATAAAACAGCATAGTTGTGCTGAGCAATTAAATTCAATGAAATGTGTTGTTGTTTTTATAAAAAATATGTGAATAAGTCAATCAAAAACGCTGAATATGTGTATTGTAATTCCAAGAGAAGTAACTTGTATGGACAGACATGGTTGCTGTCTGCCCAGAGATTGAGAAAACCGAAGGTTGCACATCTTTAAACAAAACAAGTTTTTCGACATGTACTTTTACAAGAAACGTAATCCGTTCTGTCACAGCCGCACAAAGTTTCGACTCCGGCAATTGAAATACTAGAAAATAGTTAATATGTTTTGCTATAGAAACCAGTAAATGATGGTGTCCGTTAACTCGTATTTCATGGTTTTGTCTGCAGTTATATAAACAAAAATCCTGAATGTTCTGAAAAATAATTTAACGTTATCATCTTGATACTGGCATTCAAACTCCTTTCTACCTTTATAGCTACTTTGTTCGTATCGTTCGGTTATACTCCCAACCGCAAGTTACTGCGTCACATGCCTAACAATATGTTATTGTGACTCAACAATGTGTTATTATGGATAAACTAAGTGTTGTAGTGCATAATAATTCAACTCTATTAGAATACAATGATTTGATACACTTCGGTACTAGTTCGCATACTTGACTTAGTTGACACTTCATGTTATTTTAAGTACTGTTGGAAGTCTGTTGAAGCATACATTTACTCGTACCACTATATGAGTCGTGTTCTGAGAAAACTGGGCTTAGTGCATGTGCGTAAAGTGTCATCCCAGATTAGTCCGCACATGCTAATCAGGGACGACACTTTCCGCGTTTATGGTATAATTAGTTTCAAGGAAGACTCTCCTTACCGAAAATCAAGTTTATGCGGAAAGTGTCGTCCCTGATTAGCCTGTGCGGACTGCACAGGCTAATCTGGGATGACACTTTACGCACACGCATTAAGCCCAGTTTTCTCAGAACAAGGCTCATATGTTCGGTGCAGTGGTCTTCAATGAACGATGATACAGTGGTCTACCTTTTTTCTATACCGTAGTATAATGAACGCGAATTATCTTTCCATTTCGAACTTTAACCCATGATGCATGCAAATATTATCTTGTGTTCGCAAATGGTTATTAAATGAAACTGTAATGACAAGTTGGACTTCTGTTAATTAAATGTGGATATTGTACTACAAGTATTAATTGTAAAATTAAAGTAAAATTATTAATATTCGTCTTTATGAAATTTCGTGGTTTTTAAAACAATCATTTTTTTGCGAACAAGTACATTCATGGATTTGTGATTTTATAAAAAAAAAAGAGTAATTTGCCTCGGTTATATTCCGATGTGTTTGTGATGCATTCGTGGATCGGTAAGCGAAAATTAATGTCCAAATAATAAATATGATTTTACAGTATTCAAATATTCCGGAGGTGTAGTTCATCAAGCACCATTCCAAGAAAAATGTACCAGTTTAATTTACATAAAATGTACTATTCGACGTTGTTCGATAAAAATCTTAAAAAGAGAATCGAATCAAAATTAATTTGTTAAATGTATACATATCTTTGAAGGCATACATTATGGTAGTGTGAAATGATTATGATAAGTTCAATACATACTAATAAATTTGTACCACTAGTAACAATGCACCCTACCGTATACATGTAACTGATGATTATACTATTTCCATGCAGCATTTAAAGCGGGTATATACGATTTTGTCAAATATTTATGAATTTATGTAAAATGTGTAAAAAAACTTATTATATATATATTTCAATATAAATTAAAATAAAAGTTAAGAAGAACATGTGTCGAAAAATGCGAAATAAATTCTGAAATTGAAAACGGCTGTACAGCCGAATTCGCCAGCATGTATACCATACATGTACGATGTGAATCTAAACTTAGTTTAACGGTTTATTTGAATTCCTGCAACGATGTCTATTCATACGACGCACGAACACTAACTCCGATCCTAATACAAAGACGAATGCTTCGGTTATTTTAGGAAAATATGTACGTCACAATCGCCTCGGGGCGTTAATTTGTCTTTGCTGCATTTTATGAAATTCGGCTTTAATGTATAATTTTTTCTTGCCTATTTTGTGTTATTGTAACATATTTTATCAGTATATTACAATTAAACACATATAAAAAATCGTATATACCCGCTTTAAGTTAACAAGCAAATTATTTTATAAATACCTTCAATTACAACACTGTTGCGTTCTATATTGTTTTATAATCCTTTTTATTAGAACACTGTTGCGTTCTAGATGTAGACTTACACTTAATCAGCTTAAAGTACAAGTAAGACTTAGACCAACATACATATTGGATAGCTATATAATAGCTCACAGTCTGAGATAACGAGGTTTTTGCCTGTTACCCGTACACATGTCAAATGATGGCAACTACTGGGAACCAGTAAAGCGATATTGATGAGGGTTACAATACACTATGTATTCTGATTATAGTAGCAATCAAAGCGCTGAATGACTTAAGTTGTTCGCTATTGCATAATCTTAGACGCAACTCAGTTTTCAAAATTATGTTATAGCTTTTTATATCGCAGATTTGAAATGAACACAACCTATTCAAATTTAAAAGAGTGTGTCTTAAAGCACAGGTCAAGATGTGTGTGCACTGTTTATGCTCATATGTATGGTATAGAGATAACTTAGACATAATAACAACACTATGTCTCTTTGTTTCACAATTTGTTTCTGCACTGGAAACCATCTTTAGAATTTTGGTTGCCTTGCTAAAAAATAACAAGCCTTTAATCTCATGTTTTATTATGTGTATCTAATACAGTAATACTTAATCTGTTTTCTTTAAATTCTTGAGCAACAATTTTGCCCACATGACAGACTTTTAATGCAGCATTAAGCCCCGTTTTCCCTAAAAGCAGCCAATATGTACAGATTTCAATGATAAACTGGCCAATGTCGTCGCACAAGCTGTTATAAACACTTCACTGGCCAATATCATCGCACAATCTCTTAAACCTATTGTTTACATACAGACTGTCTGCTGAAGTGTACCCGTGAAGTATAAACAGGCAGTGGTTATCTTTCCTAGCGTAGTTAATTGCAAATATCGTTCCTAGCGTAGCTCAAGCATACTGGCTTGCAAAAATGCCTCTAAATTACTAAAAACAACATACATAATTTAATGCATGAACGAAATTTAAATTACATGTAATTGTAAAACTTCATATGAGCCGCGTTCTTAATGTAAACAAAGTGATCGAAATTAGGTTATGCTCGAAATTAGGGATTCGTACGATAAAGGAAGGATAGAAAAAACGAAGGAGATTGACAAGTAAAATATTCATTGTTACTGTGAAATTTATTTATTTTTAAAGATTTTTTAATGAAATGTTTTTGTCGCTTAATATTTAAGAATTACAACTTTATAAAACAAAATTGAAGAAAATTATTAACATTAGCCATCCGCCGAACCGTTTTTCCCAATGTTTGTAACACTATATTTCGAAGTAAAATTAAAAAACTTATAAATTAAATTAAATCATACAACTCCAAAATTTAAGAATGATTAAGTTATTTTATTTAACAATAATTTTCAGTTGCAGTATCAGGCGCGAAAAAGCAGACGACAAATGTATGTTGTTGAAATACAATTAATTCATTGACAAAAGACAAATGAATTTTGTTTATTTTCATTACCATTACTAACCAAAACTATTTAAACTTATTTGCAAGCGGATTTCAACAGCTTTTAAGTGTCTTTAAAATTGCGATAAGATGCGGATAGTATTCCATGACGATGTCTGTCATTTTGTACCCTTAAGTAACAGTTTTCAAAATGGGACTAATCATTTCATTCATAATTCGCAAGTATTTTTGGAACATTTCAAGTCCGAGTTTATAAATATAAACAAATTAATTAATACTCGCAAAGCATTTCTATTTAAAGTTAAATAAGATGTGAGGACAACGTGTTTTATTATCGTGTAATCATGTATCGACGTCAACATCATCATTGTGTACACACCGGACTTAGTGATAGTTCCATTCTATACATAGATGGTGACGTCACTACGTTATTATCACGTCAGTAAGACCGGTGTGACACAATGGTGACCGTTCAGATTGCGTAGTGACGTCACCATCTATGTATAGAATGCTTCAACATATTAATTTAGATAAACTGTTACAATTTCCCGCACGTCTGTTATCAAAAATTTAAACATTACTGCATTTTTAAGTACATTTATGCAATCGCTACATGATTGGCAGACTATATAAAATATAGTTGTACACAAACTTCTAAGACATTATATCGTTGTTTGCAATATTGTTTCAGACACGATTAACCGTCCAAACCTCATCGTCTCGGAGCCTGTTATGGTTTTCAACATTGAAAATCGCTGGCTTCAACTTCGAACCACAGGTGGTTAGCGTGTCGCTATGATATTAATTAGTGAAAACATCATTTTGAATGATAAATAATCATATTATAACGAAATATCAACTTTTCTGAAAAAATATCACATTTATATATATATACAGGCATTTCCCCAGGATTTTGGTCAGGCACAGCGGCGACACAGCAATTAAAACACAACATATTGTTTTATAATTTATGATGTCTTAATTTATTTCATTATGTCAAATATTATAATATTAAACAACAAGCAAAATAGCAATAGGCATTTTAACGTAAATGATTGAAAGAAACAACAATAATACACATTTTTCCATAAGTACACAGAAATACATTGTTAAATTAAAAAAAAAATGTTGTCCGTAGCTTCTCCTGGTGCCAGACATCAACCGTTCTTCCACAGTCCACTGCTTCCATATCTAGTCCTTTTATGCTGACCACCATCAGAGCGCTGAGGACTGCAGACTTTAGGCGAGAACAATTGTATACCCTTTTCATTTAGCTGAAGCCCCTCTCGCAGTCTTTAATACGCACAACGTGTTAATTACTCTGACATTAGATCTTATATATATATATATATATATATATATATATATATATATATATATATATATATATATATATATATATATATATATATATATATACATATATATATAACAAGGTACAGTCGATTGGTGTATAGCGTATTTTAGTGAGTAACGGATAGCTTAAACGTTTTTTGCAAAATACTTTTATTTATGTTAAGATTAATAGTTTTCTATTAATTGAATACAAATAGCCTATCATTGTTAAGTCGATTCATGGTTTTTGTTGATGTGTGTCAATGTTTACAACTGTTTCTTTTTTTCGAAAGCAAAACAAGGTCACGTTATGTGCGCACCGTTTTTGTGACGACAGGAAAAGTGCAGACGAATGGTTTCTTGAATTTTGCAGATTTTGTTTGGTGAACAAAATGTTCATTGATGTAATATTTTAGTATTATGTGTCCTTTACAAAAGTAAGAATGCTCAGAAACCAAATTGATGCGTACCATATAAAATAAGCATGAAAGCTGCAACTCGGGATTTAGTGAATAACGGACATGCGGTGACCCATATTCAGGAATGTGGGGATTGTCTCAAAATAAATATAAACCCAATTGAAGTTGTCCAATACACATGTGGTAAGCGTGTGGCTATGCTATTAATAAGTAAAAACATCATTTTTAATGAAAAATAATCAAATTATAACGAAAAATCGATTTCTCTAAAAACATATTTTCCGCAATCAATCTATATATAGATTCAACTGAAAATGACCCCAATATATAGGTGCATCGCTTTGAACATCAATTACTTCATCAATTGTGCAGCGATTTCCATGAATTTGGTCTTATTAAACGCAGAAATGAATTTCCTTTCTGGAAATGTACATATATTGCAATTATTTTTTACAAATGCTGTGTCAAATTTCAAGAAATAACACGATACACATGTAATCCGATAAAGACCTAAGCGATCCGGTAATGGCTGAATCAGTGTACCATGAAATTCGCGCTGAAAGCAAATAATATTTTTCGGAAATTTAAAACCGCTGGCATGTTTCAATAGGAAAGACATGTGTCTATCTAAGTTTAATGGTATAATTACTGAATGCATGGTGTTTACGTTGAAATAAGACTCGAAGTCCTTAGCTATCCGTTATACACCAATCGAATGTATTTAAGTTGAAATCACCCGAAAACAGGGTGCATCGCTTTGAACAGCCATCAATTGTAAAGCGATTTTCACGAGCTCGGTCTTATTCAACGCAGAAATGAATTTGATTTCTGGAAATGTACATTTCTATTATAATTTTAAAAATACTGGGTCAACTTTTAAGAAATAACACGATACACAACTCGCATGACCCAGTTGACATTGATCAGGCAGTATTTAAGACTGAAATCCTCACGGAGTAAAGGGCATTTTCCCTGCAAAGTTCAAGGACCTCGATACCATAATTCAATAAAACGTATGAAAATACATTATTACCGTGCTTGCCGTTACATAATGCATCAAAACTAACTGTCCAGCGCCGTTTGAAACCTTTGTTAAAATAAAGTTCAACTAACTGACATTTTAAACACACGAGTGATTTCATTGGTCCAATGCGAAGGTGTGTCTTTACAACTGGAGATTTCATTCATGAATTCTGTCTGATCGGTATCAAGTAGGTTAAGCGAATTGTGTATCGTTCTTAAATTTTCACCCAGCATGTGTAGAAATATAACACGATATGTACATTTCCAGAAAGCAAATTCATTTCTGCGTTGAATAAGACCGAGTTCGTGAAAATCGCTGCACAATTGATGGAGTAATGGCTGTTCAAAGCGATGCAACCTGTTTTCGGGTGATTTCGAGTTGCATATCATGACTGTTATATATATATTTGATAGTGTTTTTTTTTCAGAAAAGTTGATTTTTCTTTATAATATGATTATTTATCATTCAAAATGATGTTTTCACTAGTTAATATAATAGCCACACGCTAAACACCTGTGGGTTGAACGGGGAGGCGGAAAACGACAACGGGCGAGGCATGGTATGGTATTGCGCAAGGGGGGGGGGTAGAGGGTTAGGGTTTGGGTTAGTGTTAGGGGTCGGGTTAGGGTTTGGGTTAGCCTAAACCCAACCCTAACCCTAACCCGACCCCTAACCCTAACCCTTACCCTAACCCTTTTTTGGGGTTATCACCCCTGACCATGCCTCGCCCGTTGTAGTTTTCCGCTTCCCGGTTGAACGGGAATGAAATAAATCTTCAAAGGTACATCGTTTATTGCGGCATTGTTTGAATTAATTCAGAAATTATTTTAGTTGTTTCCTTAACCGCTCGACTCAAGGTAATTGGAGGATACTGGAACTGACTGCAGACGACATGAAGTGCTAAGTTATCTTAAGAACTGGTACTAAGTACTTTTATGAATTTTGGGTATTTTCATGTATTTTTAAATGTAATTTTCATCCATCGTTAACCTATATATGTTTGTGTTTTTCAATATATGGATTCAAAATATAATTCGATATTATATTAGTTGTAAAATTTATTTTATGCTTTCCGGTGGTTTTTAGCGAAATATCAGTGAATTAAAAATGAAAATTATCAGTGAAAATTATCGATAATTTTCACTGTTTACAGTGAAATGACGTACTTTTTTACGAAATGACGTCATTATCCCAGCGAAATTCCTTAGTTAAACTCTTGTACAATGTATATAAACTGTGAAAAAAGCATAAAATAAATAGAAAATGTGTTTGATTCGGTGGATCATCGATTTTAATTCACGAGTGATCATAGATAATAATATTTTCACGAGTGGCGCATCCTCTATTTAATTGGCCATTAGGAGCGATTACACGACACTAATTTGGTATGTTGTAACAATCTCCTGATTACTGTACAGAAAACGGACAAAAGCCGCCGAAGATAATACTAAGTATTATTATTATTATATGCTTTATGGTGGTTAATAGAGAAATATCAGTGAATTAAAACTGATACTAGTAATTATACTAGTAATTCATTGTTTCAAACAGTGAAAATCCACAGTGAAAATTGTCGATACATTCACTGTTTTGATGGGGAAAGACGTCGTTTACATGACGTTACGACGTCATTATTTCAGCAAAATACAAAATTAATTATTTTTAAGCATTAAATGAAAAGAAAATTTGTTGGATTTTGTAGAGTATCGATTTGAATTCACTCGTGATCATAGAAACGCATATTTCTATGATCACTCGTGAATTAAAATCAATAATCCACGAAATCCAACACATATTCTCTATTTATTATTACAGCGCTGAAGACATCAAAGTGAGAACATCCATAGCATTTACCTCAATGAGCGACTTGGACAGCATCTGAAAGAGCAAGAACATCAATCAGAAACCCAAAATGAAACTGTACAATTCCCCCATAGTGCCGATTGCACTTTACGGTTGCGAAACGTGGATTCTAAGAAAAGATTAGGAAAGCCAACTGCTCGTGTTCGAGATGGCAACACTCATAAAGATACTTGGAATTCGAAGCATGGACAAGTTAAGAAATAACGACACCGAAAAAGCATTAAATCAGATAGATATTGCAAAGAGTACTTTTACGACAACATCAGTGGCTCGGTCATGAATTCTATACATAGATGGTGACGTCACTACGTTATTGTCAGTAAGACCGGTGTGTACACAATGCTCGGTCATGTACTCCGGATTGACAAGGATGATCGCAAACATTACTACGGAAGCCCTGGAATGACATTTTTTGTTACATGTTACGAGTTTTTTGTTATTACTTATTAGTTATTGCTTATTTGTTATGAGCTACTGTCTTACGCGGCAATCGGAGATTTTGATCACCGACGTAGGACGTGAGTTTTCATTTATATTGTGAAGGTGGTTGTAAGTTAGTGTAGCTTAATTAAAATATAGTTTTCAGTTTATGCATTTTAAATGAGTGAGGAAAATGAAATTGGGAAAATGTCCGAAATATAGCGAACAAACAACAAATTTGCTAGATCGAGCTTCGTAATCAGCTTGCTTCTGAAGAAGCCACAGTTTTTATCTTTTCATTTTAATGTGACTCTGGTCCTTTCGTTTGTAGGTTATCATCGGCTGGTAAAATTCTGGAAAATGGGCCTCGGCCAGTGGCTGAACGAAATCATTAGACTTTACTTTTTAAAGAGCAGATAACGGAACTGAGAACAGCAGGCTGAGTTTTCTACAACCACTCTTTAGATATAATTCGATGTACAATATGGCCGGCATTAAGAGTTTCATTTCTGGAAAGAGCACGGCAAACCATAGAATGAGAGCATGGTGGGGACCCTTCAGAAGCTTGGAATTCATTGGTGATCAATTTTGTCAAAGAGATTCAGGACTGTCTCATATCCAGAACCCAGTGATACAAGAATGTTTGAGATTTTGTTTCATGATGCTTTACCAACGGATTTGGATAAATTTGCTCATAATTGGAATTCTCACAATATCCGGTGCCAGAAACGGTACGCTGAACTGCCTTCGGGAAGACCAGATGTCATGTATTTTGTTCCTGAACTGACAAATGGCTAAGACATCTGTGAATCCTGAAGATGTAAACCTGTGCATTCATTTGCATGGAAAAGAAAAAGAAGCTTGCAGAAAAGAATGTAATGAGATAGTCAACATTATAAAACCTGGTGTTCCAATTCCTGTCCCTATGAAGCATTACGATTATTCATTCAGCTACACGATATTCTTGAAGGCTATGCATTTTAGAAACTTTATTAGCATTCGTTAATTTGTTAGTACCGTTAATTTTGGATTTCATATATGTTTTTGCTTTGTTCACGATGCTATGTTGTTGTGTTCATATAACTTAGTAGCACCGGCATATAAAACGTTGAATTTCATCTAAATAAAGTCGGGTAAATGTTTCTACATGTATACCCAACCAATTCACAAACTTGGAGCATCGTCCATGGGTAGCGTTTAACAATCCTACGAAAAGAACGCAACCAGTATGCAAATGTTATGAATGCTTTTTCAAGGAATTTTATTTCTATTCAGTAAAACATAGGAATCCGTTGCTGTACAGTAAAATTGCGTAATTAGTTTATCCTCTAAATTGACAACACTGCAGAAGAAATATTCAAAATGCCAACTTATTGTGAAAGCGCCCGTGCTAAACTATAAATTTTACGACTGCCGTATTATCTAGCCCTGATAATATACAATCACTTATTAAAGAAATATTGTATTTGTCTAAAAAATAGTTTTTCATCAAGAACGTACAAACTATAAAAGCATATGACTACGTTTACTTGCCAAGTTGGAAATAACATTCATCCCACTACTTGCAGGCCTAATGTACGAATGCCTGACGAAGGAATGTTGTATTTTACATGATTTGGCATTATTTATGCATTAGTTCTAGGAATTATTATGAGCATGAATAAAGGCAACAGAATAGTGGTATAAATCTTTATTGAAATATTTTAAGGACGTTGTCAATAAGCATTTTATAATAAAATAACTTAAAGGATAAAGCTTGTGTTCACCTAAAGTCTGAAGACAGCAGCGCCTTTTTCTCCATTTGTTGCTTTTTTATTTTTTGAACAAATCCTTTTACAAACAAGATTATATATTAGCTCTACGCGCGGTATGATTAAAAGTCTATCAAAAGAAGCTATTTTGTGATAATGAATTGAAACTCGTAAACAAATGAAATTATTTGTCAGCTCCGGTGTGAATACAAAAAATAATAATGACTTCACAATACCATGTGCAGCCCATGTGCTTCTGCATTCCGTTCCTACATTTCATCACATGTACATAGATCTAGAGGATATTTGTTGGATTCGGTGGAATATCGATTTTATTTCACAAGTGATCATAGGGATATATATTTTTTATGATCACGAGTAAATTCTAATCGGTATTCCACCGAATCCAACAAATTTTCTTGTTTATGTTTTGCTTTTTTTCACCGTTTATTTACCTTGTAAAAGAGTTTAACTTGAGAATATTCTGGAATAATTACGTCATTTCGTCGAAAAAATGACGTCATTTTACAGTAAAACTAAAAATTATTGATATTTTTCATTATTATTCGTAAATTTTATTCACAATGCTAAATTCCCATATGCCATCGTGACATAGAAATACAGTCAGGTCTAGCGGGCAAAAATTTACAGTCCAAAAAATACTGCGTCCGCGAGAAAAATACTGTCGCCCGCTACCTTAGACATCACGTGCGGAATGGTAAAATATATATATATATATATATATAAACTGTCCCATTCGCACATGCGCAGTACGTTGTTTTGCATTTCCGTTGCAAACAGACGACCAAATCTGTCAATCTGACCTAAATTGTCAAAAAAATGTCTTATCAAGATCCAGTGAGTTACACGCAGCGCACATTGTTCATGTTTGAATAGTTTTTTTCGGTATAATAAAATAAAAATTACATGTCTGACAGTAAATTTGTCAACTTTCGGAAAAATACCCATATTTATATACTGTTATTTTTGCTGAATGGGTCAAGTTCCCCCCGGGTACTTCATCCCCGTACCCCGGGTACTTTGAAGTATACTTCACCGTACCCCAATTCTCAAATAATACTTTTGAGTACCCCGATATACTTCAACGTACCCGAGTCGGCCGCGCGCCAGAAAAAATCCACTTGTTATTTTTTCCATTTTTTTAAAGAGTTTTCTTCAGATATTTTCTCTTGTTACATCAACTTCCTGACATTTTAGGTCCGGATGGTCCATTTTTATTGTAATCACATCGATTCTTACCTTAAAATATGTAAAACATATTAAAAACCATGATATGATTACTTGTTCAAATATGGTACGAACCACTCTATGGCACAAAAAGCGTTCATACCCTCATCGTACCCATTCAAAAATAAGGGAAACTTAATGAAAATTTCGCAAATACGTGACCATCTTGGTATAAAACAAATAAATAAAATTATATTCTTTACGATGAGACCGTGTATGGCTAAATAATACGTCTGATGCATTGTTTATATGTAAAACAATGTTTCGAATTACAGTCACTTGCTACATCGATGGACAATTGTTCAGTCCGTATTTTAGTTTGATACGATTCTAGTGTATTTCATCTAAGTTATGTTTTAAAATAAAAACTAGTGTCAAAATCTACCCGAATGAAATCTCTTCACCTAATATTAATCTACAGTAAATGTTGTATCACATCATTTGTTTTGTTAGGAAAGATGGAGTACCTGTAAGTATACCGGGGTACCCAAAAGTATCATTTGAAAATCGGTATACGGTGAAGTATACTTCAAAGTACCCGGGGTACGGGGAAGTAGTCTCCGGAGGGAACTTGACCCATTCAGCGTTATTTTTCACTGTTTAAAACAGTGAAATATCGGTTTTATTTCACTGATATTTCTCTATAAACCACGGGAAAGCATTAAATAAATGTAATTATCCTGTCACGTGCCTTTTAATCAGCCTGATGACCGGGTAACCTACTAACCCAAAAGTTATTAGGCTAGTTGACCAGGTAACGTAATAACCCAAAAGTTACTGTGAAATTACGTCATTTTTTTACGAGATGACGTCATTATACCAGTGAAATTCTCCGGTTAAACTCTTTTAAAATGTAAACGAACGGTGAAAAAAAGGCATAAAATAAAAAGAAACATTTGTTGGATTCGGTGGAATAACATGATAAAAAGAATAATAGGTTGGTGACGTTAATAGAAAATGGTTATCTTGCTCGTCGGAGGGTCACCCGATAAATTCACCCGACTTGCCAGATAACCATTATCCATCCACTTCACCAACCTATTATTCTCTATTTATTAACCCTGGATTACCGATGGATGATGCATGTGACCGGGTGACCTGAAACCAACTAACATTTCTTGCATGTCAGACCGGGTTATCTGCCGTTTTCACCAGTGCTAAAAACCCCATCTTACACCCCGCTGTTGTAAGAATACTATTGTGTGTTAAATGACGTTATTCATTTATTCATAAATATTCTAATGACGTCACGTGTCGCACGTAAATGACGTCAAATTAACACTTATGAATGAATGCGTTTTTTAACGATATGCAAGAAAAGCAAGCCAACACTACTTTGCGGTACAAACCAGGACAATCTAGCTCTCGGGAGAGCCTCGTTACCGCCTTACACAGTATCCCTCGAGCTAGATTTCCCTGGTATGTACCGGAAGCCAGTGTAAGATTGTTATACTATTTGTCAACAGTTATGATCTGTCAGGTGAGGATGCATTTGAACTGAAGCTTACGGTGTTTTAGAAGTTAAACTTATCAAAATTAAATGAAGATTATGTGCAAATTTACAGTTCTTGACAGTGCACATCTTCCCATTAAAATCTACCATATAATAACTTCCAAGTACATAGCTTGCATAGTATCAGAAATATGGCCTTAACAATAGTAAAGTATGAAAGTAAATTACGGGCAATAACCTAAATTTTATGAGAATCAGATTTCCAGTTATTGTGCACTTTTCTCCTTCTCAATAATATCTGCCCACATAATGAAGTTTAAAGATTTTACAATAAAGGACAATAGCCCGGACGATTATATTAAAAAGGGCAATAATTAAAATAAGAAAAGATGCAGAGAAGCATTTTATGCACACTGCACTTCATCTAAAAAAATCGTCATATGTGAAGTTTTTTCAAGTCTCTAGCTTCTATAGCATAGGAGAAATAGCCCGGACAAAAATAAAGTATGAAAATTACAAAAGGCAATAACTTAAACAAGAGCTGTCAGTATGACTTTTCTCAGTATTTGAGAATAAAAAAGGCCATCATTAAATTGAAATTCATTTCAGATGTCAGTATTATGGGCATTTGACAGAAACCTCCAATGATTTTGCAGGCATGTATTAACTTTCAATTGAATACCTACTAACAGAGTTTTAAAGATTGATGTCAATTGCACCTTAAACTTTAGGAAGCAATTGCCCAAGTACAGACAGGGTCATGATTCAGTCTAAATCCATACTTTAGTTATGAGCCTTGGATAGAGATCATTTATTATTATTCCCTAGACATGTATTAAGTTTCAAATGGATACCTTCAATAATTTTGAAGATTGATGATGCACGAAATATTTAAACCTGGATTTATTACAAAAAGGGCCATCATTCAGTCAAACTCCATACTAGAGCTATGGGCCTTGGATAGTTGTCATCAATTATGATCATGTAAATGTGTATTAAGTTTCAAATGAATACTTTCAGTAGTTTTGAAGACTGATGTTTCACACAAAACTTTAGCTTGGAAATTTTAAAGTACAAAAAGGGCTATAATTCAGTCAAAATCCATACAAGAGTTATGTGCCTTGGAAAGTGGTCATCAATTATGATCCCATAGATGTATAATACGTTTCAAATGGGTACCTTTAGTAGTTTTGAAGATTGATGTTGCACGCAAAACTTTTACCAAAAAGGCTATACTTATGTCAAAAACCATGCTAGAATTATGGGCCTTGGATAGTCTCCTATGAGAATAGTAAAGACATGTATGAAGTTACAAACAAAAATATTCAGTGGTTTCTGAGATATGATGTTATATACATGATACAAGCAAAACTTTAACATTGAAAGTGCTACGCAGACGCCCACGCAAGGGCACGTAGGATAGCCCCACTATTCTTCGAACAGTCAAGCAAATAAGAAGTGCAGAGTTACAATTATTGCGCATTGCAGTCACGGACATTGACATAAAGATGTATACCAGATTTGGAGCCAATCCTAGTTATAAAATATTAACTGAGTTATGCTCTGTACAAGCTCCAGGGGACGCCCACACAGACGCCACCGACAAAAGTAATAAAAATATGTCCCATTTCCAAAGCGACACAAAAATCTTAAGAAAATAGGCAAACTCTCTGAAAATATCACATCAAAAATTTCAAGATATGTTGCCTATTATTGGATGGAAATTGCTTGCACCCGCATCTAGCACCTGCTTTCAGATTATGATCAACAGCACTAAATAGGTCATAAAATGATATCTAGTACCAATTAAACCTTCAAATGTTGAAGTTCAACTAATATGGGGTAATAACTGACCAGTACCTTTCGAAATCGGTTGTCATCATGGCAGCGGTCTAAGGTTTCCTATATTTTAAAGAATTAGAACACATTTTCAACAAATTGAGTGAGAAAGGAGTTCAAGAAAAATTGCTTATTCATAAGGCATTTAGGCAACATTCTTAGATTTTACATAATGCATATGATTATTAAGTTTCTTAATCATGATAAGATATGAAATACTAGAATATTTCGTGTAAATAAGGAAGCCAATAAAAGGAAAAGCAGTCAAAGAATTATGAGACTTTATAGTACAGACCTTGTTTAGTGTGACTCAATGGTGAACAAATGTGAATTCGAGCATTACTATTGAATATTAAAATATTTCAAAATGACGCATCATTGGAAAAGCCATTTTTATCTATTGTGACATCAAAGTGCAGAAATTAAATATTGATACAGCTTTTACTACTACGGTTAAATCATTAGTTTGAAAAAGAAAAATATAGTTACTAAATCAGTGTTATCATTTCAGATGTAAAGCAACCATTAAATATGATTAAATTGTGATTAATTATAAGTTTTGAAAAGGAGGCTTGTCCAATGGTATGCATACTTTTTCTCGAACTTTGCAATGTATGCACGTCCGATCCAATTGAGATATTTTTTAAACATTTGTGAAACTATTGTTACATCATGGATTATGTATTATTATATATATGCATACATGTCTGTAAAAAAGAAACAAGATAAACAAATGTGCGTTCTTAAATATTACAGTTGATTTAACTGAATAAAACCCAAAAAATAATATTGAATTGCATGAGAAATTGTACTTTGATGGTAAGTCTGTAAATGTGGACTGAAAACATATAGCTTGTGTGAGTTTTGCCAATCAAATATTGAAACAATTGACCATTTATTTTGGGAATGCACCTTATTCAAGAATTGTGGACAAAACTGCAACACTTTCTGAAATACGTGAACATTGAAATAAAATTAAGCAAAGAAATAGCCTTCCTTGGTATTATTGACATAAAAGTATACAATCATGTTCTAAATTCTATACTATAATGAAAACTTTTTTATTTAACATAAAAATAAAGAAATGCATTTCATACTTCAATATTTTTCTAAATTATTTCAAGATAAAAGAGCAGACAGCAGCAGAAATTGCCCTTATTCAAAACTAATATGAAACAAATAATCAAAAACGGATCCACTTCTGCAACACTTTCTTAAAGACGTAAACATTGAAATAAAATTAAGCAAAGAATTGGCCTTCCTTAATATTATCGACAAAAAAGTATACACTAATTTTCTGAATTTTATACTTATTATAATGAAAACTTTTATATTTAACATGAAAATAAAAAAATGCATCCCAAATTTCAATATTTTTTCTAAATTATCTCAAGATAAAAGTACAGATAGAAGCAGAAATTGCCCTTATTTAAAACAAATATGAAACAAATTGTAGAAATTGTAAAAAATGGATCCACTTTATACAATATTTTTAAACCAACAGAACTTCTCTTCAAGTACGTATAAAATTTTATAAAAGTGCCCATGCTCTCAACCATAAGAACTCGTTTATGTTTAAAATGCCAACCGCAAAGTACTAACAATTACAGAATCAAGAAATATTGTACTATGTTTTGTATATGCTCTTAAATTGCTAGATATTTTTCTTGAACCATTTAAACAAAATTTGTATTGTTTGTATGTATGTGAGTACGTACGTGCATGCGTGCGTGCGAGCATGTGCGTGCGCGCGTGTGCGCGTGAGTGTGTGTGTGTTATCAACTGAAAAATTACGTAAACTAAACGAACAATTATTATTGTATCTTTTATTTAAATCGGACGTTAACAATTGCAATGAATTCGGTAAAGTATTGTTTCATGGCACATGCTTCTCTGATAGCATATAGTGAAGAGGAAGTTAATTTTACTTCAAAATAATGTAACAAAAAACCACCACAGGGAAGTTATTATTAAAAACCAAAAAAAAAACAAACACAAAAACACAATATGATTGTGATGTGTCTATTGCAAAGCTTCGCGCGATAGAGATCTAGACACGCTATCTCAAAAATTCAATCGGTCTGAACAAGCATGCCATACAAAACTAGACATGTTTAAGCCTTCACCCATACGAAGTTTTTACATACTTGTACGTGAATCATCAGGAAGTAAAAAATTAAATAGACAATCCTTCAGTCTGATATATTTGTGCCCAGACTTATTGTCCAATAACAAACGTAAGAGGCTTGGACAAAACAGACCAAGGCTTTAAAGAAATGCAATATTTGAATACTTGAGCAAGCAAAAAATGTGTATTATATACATACTGATTTTAACTGAACAAATACAGCGCTCTTGATCAGGAACAAGGAAATGAATAACAGTACTCTTCAAATCATGACTTGAGTCATCAAGTAATGTAATGGAATACGTATTCAAGTGTTCATTTATGATGATGTCTCAAAGCACGTGCCGTCACACATTGCAAATGATGAACTTTAGTAAAATAATTATTGTGATTAGTTAATATTTCATGTCTTTACTCATAATACAATGAGTAATACCCCGGCTTTACATTAATGAAATGTGTTTAATACTAAATGCTACAAGTATAAAGTATACATTTAAATCTGTAAACAAACTTAAAGATCTAATATTACCTGATGTATTTCTATTTTTTAATCAAGGTTGCATCTGGAAAAATACATATTAGTATAATCAACCCTAAAGGCATACATGTTGAAAAAATTACGCAATATTTAGAAAATCTCAACACTTAACGTACATAAGTCGGTTCCCTGTTTTTTATTTTACAAACAAATTCCTGGTACATTTGCTGAAATAATACAACTTTACAACTTTTCCGGAAAAGGTCAACGTTATGATTGCAACGATACTTAATAACCGAACACTCTTGTTATCAATCGTAAAAAAGCTTGTAAAGTTGCCTCATCTGTTAGTTTATACCTATTTATTTTAGTTCGATTGCATTGAAAGCCTAAGGCTTTTTTGACCGCCCCTTCTCCCCCTCTCGTATTTAGTGGCTTGTTAAGATCCTTTTTGTTAATTGAAATTATGGGCGCGGAATAGCAAATTGTGTTTGCGTTAGATACCTGTTCCTTCTACATTGTAATTGAATAACGACGTAAGTCTGGTGTCGATATTGTTGATGCATCATTTACAATATGTTTATAAAATATTGTCATTCGAGCATGATTTTTCAATATTTAATTATTTGGCTATAAAAGAACAACTGCGAGTTTTTCTTATCAAATTGATAAACTTGGCTTTGTTTATATTTATATCAAATTCTTAAAACAAAAACTAAGCTATCTTTAAATTAAAACCTCTGTTAAGTTACTTTATGACAAACATGTTCACTGTTTTACTTTATTTGTACTTAAGAATAGTAGAGAAAATACAAATCAGAAACTGTTTGTGACTTTGTAAGTTATTTTGTTGGTTAAAGGAGTTCGAATATGATTTCCGATGTGTCCACAGTTGTAAGCGAACCTGACTAATGCTAACCACGTATAAAAGTGCGTTTTGAATATCTATTTATGGTTCAAACCACTTCTGCTCTTCATTGCCTTAGTCATATGACATGCAGTTTTACGCACGTATTGACACACTATTGATGATATTGTTATTCGCTTACAGCAACAATTTAAATTTCTTTCGGGATAAGAATGGTTGAACCCATGGAAACCTTGAGGTAAAAGACTGATTTGAGCAATATTATTTTAAAGCTGGATTATGGGCTGATGTCAAGCATCACTGACGATGTAACAGACTAAACACACTGTTAAATAATATCGATTAATTAATTGGAAACTTTGATCCAGGTGTCGGTGAATTTGTGTAATTTTTGTCATTTGAAATCTGCACATTGAATGTATAAAGGTCCTCGCGTTGGAAGTCCTTAATTTGTACGAACTTTACCAGTGGGTGGTATATGCAAATGAAGGTCCTCGTGTTGCATGTAGATGTCCAGTGTGTGTGAGATATGCAAATGAACGTCCTCGCTTTAATGTCCTCTTAAGTGTAGCTCATCAAGAGAGGTCCTTGAAGTGTTTTCTGTGGTAACTACTGCGTGTATGTTTTTTATAGAAAGTTTTCTTTCCTACCTATATCTTCGTTTTCATTTATTTTGCAACAGCGAAAGGACAACGTTTTAATGATGTCCTCAAAAGCTATGTTAAAGTCCTGGTCCCCGGAAAGGAATATATACAAGCAGGTGTTTGTGCGTTCGTGCGTGCGTTTGTGTGTGTGCGTGGGTGCGCGCGTGTGTGTGCGTCTGTGTGTGTGCGTGTGTGTGTGTTTTGGTTTGTGACAGCGAGTGTGAATCCGCCTGAGTGCATGCTTTTTTTGTTTGCCTCTTCTATAAAATGATTTATACTGACAATATATGTTGTATGTGTGTGAACTATTGTGAAAGAATGCACTGTATTTCTTTACTCATTTGAAAAATATAAATACAGTTCTGAACGAGTGATTCATATATGTTATATTATATTACCAATGTGTTATGCATGAAAATGTAAATGAAGTCTGCGTAAATGTCTAACATGGTAAAATAAATGAAAAAAGTAGATTTACAAACAACAGATTTGTCATACTGATAGCATGTTCAGATCAGTAAAATGTGTGCAATTATCAACCGACCAAGTAATGGTTATTTGAAAAAAAAGGAATATTTTAGCTGAAGGGCACGTCAGAGTTCAGTTTGGAGAGCTTTAGGTCTACAACCATTACTGTAGCTCACTCCCTTATATAAGATCCTCTAGATTTTACTCTCAACGTTTAGCTGAAGGGCACGTCAGAGTTCAGTTTATTGCCCAATGACCTTGTCGTCTAACAGGTCATGAAAATAGCTAACTATTTGGAGAGCATGAGGTCTACCACCATAACTATAGCTCAGTCCCTCATCTAAGATCCTGTGGATTTTACTCTCTGTGACAGACACCTTTGACCTAGTAACCCAATTTCAATAGGGGTCATCTACTGTACAAGGCCAATGCACATGGGAAGTATCAAGACAATCGGTACATTATTGACAACAATTATTGACAAGTTTTTGATTGGAAACCAATTTTACATTAAGTGTGATGTTGACCTGTTTCTTTGACCTAGTGACCCCAATTTCAATAGGGGTCATCTACTTTCCAAGGCCAATGCACATGGGAAATATCAAGCCAATTCGTCAATTGGTTGACGAGTTATTGATCGGAAAACGAACTGGTCTACCGACAGACCGACAGACAGACAGACCGACCGACCGTCGCCGACATCCAGCAAAACAATATACCCCCTCTTCTTCGTGGGGGGGGCATTAAAATTGGGACAGTGTCAATGAATGCCCTCGTTTGTAAAACAAGTATGCCTTCCTTAGTGAGTCCAGTTTGAGAAAGGAATGTCTCCATATAAGGTTCCTTAGAAAACAAACAAGGTAAACAGGTGCTATCAGAGGGGAGAGAGACAGACAGACAGACAGACAAACAGACAGATAGCGACAGAGGCTGAGAAACAAAGATAGACAGAGATAGACAGATATGTTTAAGTCATATATGGACAAGGAAAGTTAATGCTTTACTATTAAGTATGTATAAAACAACAGTTATTTTGAGAAAGGTTTGTGAAGTTGTTGCTCCTGTCTACAGGTTGGTGGTATGTTGGTAATGTATTAAAAGTAATATGTCAAAGGTCTTCTTCACCTAGTTAAGTTTAATGAAGTTCGGATTAAAACGTATTAAGTTATAGAGGGGACACGACTCTGGTGTACAGATAGACAGCCAGGCCGACATTTGCAAACTAATTTAACCTGGCATCTCTGACGGAGGGCATAATAAATCATGTCAACACGGAACATTTTGTAAATTTTATCAAAAATCAAGCTTGTCTTGTATTGACAAGTTAATTTTTACTTTTTTGTTATTTCTTAATCGTTATTTCTTGTTATTTCTTATAACTTATTTCTTATTTGTTATTTCGTATTAAAACTAGTTATTTCTTACTAGTTATTAATTGTAACTTATTTTTTATTAGTTATTACTTATTTCTTATTACTTATACGTTATTTCTTATTGCTTATAAGGTATTTCTTATTAATTAACAATATACCGGGTCAATATGTCAATATTTACAAATATTGATGGTTCAGTAAATACGACAAGAGGGACATGATTCCCATTAACATCTCTACTGACAATTGACTGCAGTTTTTTACCATAATTATTTTACAAATGAGACCCAGATTGAAATTGACCACGAGGACAAGCATTTTTACCATAAATCATCAAGGTTGGACCAAACTTCAGTTCTCTTTAGCATTAAAAAAGACAAATAAGGTTAGGCATTTACCTAAAAACATAATTTCTTGCCCCAGGATTAAGTGTCCTAGTATCAGGTAATACTGATGTCTTACATTGCTAAACCATGTGATGATACCCAACTGAATGAAAAATAACCATGTGAATTTTGAACATACTGTAAAATCTGAAATAAACCCACCAACAAACTATAAGAGCTAATAGTAAATATGATGTACTGTAATAAAGAAAACAAGATGGCAAAGATGGCTCTGTATCGCTAACCGGAGTCCAAGAGCTACAAAAGTACCTTTGTCAGCTTTTAATTTTTAACCAGACAACCAGAGTTCCATTTGGATTTTTATTTCCATATACACTTTAAGGATAAGCGTTATAAAATGATTTTGAAATCAAACCAGTCGCTCATAATTTTTAATGAAACCTCCTATTAGTTGCTATGGTAACAAGAGCTTGTCGAACACAAAATGCCCCCCTTGATGCATTCAGTAACGTTGGGCTGTTAATTTTAAGCTATTTTCAAGAATGAGACCCGAATTAAGAACTTTTAAAACTGTGCGAACTCTTTCCACGCAGGGGGCTATATTTCCAGATTCTAACCTAAGCATTATAGAGTTAAAATCTGGAAACCGCTTTACCCGATGCAGGTCACTGTTTCATTGACCCCTGGCTATACTTGCAAAAAATCAATAGGGGTATTCTGCTGGTCATGGTCAACCTCCCTCTAAAATTTCATGATCCTAGGCCAAACTGTTCTTGAGATATTATCCGGAAACCGTTTCACTATTCTGGGTCACTGTGACATTGACCTTAAACCTACTGCCCGAACAATAAATAAGGGTCATCAATCTGCTGGTCAAGGCCAACCTGCCTATCAAGTTTCATGTCCTAGGTCAAAACATTCTTGAGTTATCATCCTGAAACTGTTTGGTCTCGGACCAACCGACCGACATTTGCAAAGCAATAGACCCAACCTGCTGCGAAGTGGGCCATAACTAGAGGTCCATATGGATATCAATTCCTTGAGTAATCTTCGTACAAAAGGACTTTTATTGTGAAATTATTTACAACCCGGGTGGTAGTTTGGCTGAGTGCTTAACACAGTTGAGTCAAAAAGATATATATTAATATTTTCCGATTGGTTGCTATGCCGATGAGAGCTCCATGCAGACTTCTATTCCTTGAGCAATTTGGCAGAGGACTACTCAAACATCATTTCTGTGAAATTAGTTTCCAAATAGGCTAGTGTTTGATTTGTCATGTTTTTATCATAATATTTCCCATTGGTACAGCTAATGCATGCAGACATCAATATGATTTCAATTTCTTGAGAAATGTCAGTAGAAGACTACCCAAGGATAAATTTTGTGAAATTATTTTCAAATCCGGCTGGTTATGAAACCTTAGGAACTGGTGTAGACTTTTTCTTTCTGGTTTTCTTGCTTATGTTCATCCTCCCTGACTATATTTTGTGAACAAGTTCTTCAATTCTTTGTGTTTTTTTGCAGATTCGTCAGCCTGAAAATAAAGTACAGTGAATTGTTAAAATATTTTAAACAAGCAAAAGAGCCATGATGACCCTTGATCCCTAACCAGAACACAATGAATTGGGTTATCCAGCATCATGGCGGGGTCTGATCCACCTTCTAAACTTCAGATGCCTCTCTCATGCTTACAATTAGGGCCGGACCCCCACCTCATGGAATTTGTTTGACCCCCTCAGAAAATGACCAGAAGGGATAAAAAAATACCTGAATTTGTATACTAGTACATAAAAGGGAAGATCTAATAATTTTGGTTCGGACCATCCCCCAACAAATAAATAATTGTCAAAGTTGGACGACATGGAAAAAGAAATTTTTTTATTCTTGTAGGGGAACATCAATTAAGATGGGATATTTCATTGAAAACAGTCAAAACATCCAAAGTCTTTGAATGCAGTGTTCTCGGCTTACTTGATTATTGATTATTTGCCTACAGTACTTTTTATTATTTATTTTGTAACGAAAATTGCCCAGTCTCTCGGGTTTTCTTTGTAACAACATGTATGCCTGATGGGATAGTTAGTTAGAAATATAAAATTACAAAATATGACAGTTAATTAAATAATTGGTAAATCTGATGGCAATGATTTAATTATTGTTAGGAATTATGTTTCACGTGAATGCATCGGAAAATAAATGTATAAAGTAATTAAATTTAGCAGTTATTCAAGTTGATCTCCACGCAATTAAACATCTGCTTATGAAAATGGTATAAACCGGGCTAATTCATAAAGTCACGTGACCTGTGACTATATAATCAGCAGCTCATAGGGAATTGGGCAGAACTGCTCGCGCCGTCGGTCAAGAAACATCGGTCCGGTATTAGTAAAGGAAATTAAGCTGGTGATTGCTAATTCTGCATGAACTCCTTGCGAATATCTCGTACCAGACTTGTTTGGGCTATGGGAAACCAGCAGAAGCGAGACATTAGAAAGACTCGCTATTCCTTGTCCTTGGATTATTATTGCACAAGCATTGCGTTTGCTGCGATCTATGAAGCGACAAGGATATTGTGATATGCTGACCAGGCTAATTACACAAAAAGCCAGCGTATTACATCCTCAGGCCAGTGTTCCTTGCGCCCGTTTTCTAGATCTCAGTGATAACTTTTCCCTGATTTGAGTTGCCCATCTCGGATATTAGGTTGATCAAGTTTCGTTTTGTTATAATTGTTTAATCATTAGAGAGGAAGGCGGAAAACTACAACGGGCGAGGCATGGACAGGGGTGATAACCCCAAAAAAGGGTTAGGGTAAGGGTTAGGGTTAGGGGTCGGGTTAGGGTTAGGGTTGGGTTTAGGCTAACCCAAACCCTAACCCGACCCCTAACACTAACCCTAACCCTCTAACCCCCCCCCCTTGCGCAATACCATACCATGCCTCGCCCGTTGTCGCGATTTCCGCCTCCCTTTGTCTAATCATCAGGCAGGTAGCCCAAAGGACAATTTATATGTAGTATTAATGGCTCATGTTAATACTTGGCGTGCACTAGACCCCCTTCACGGTGCAATTTCAAAAGAAATATGTTACCTCAAATTCGAAAACCTAAAGGTCACTTTTAAATGAAATATATTCGTTGCTCTGAGAACCTCTAAAGTAGTTCCTGTTCGTATTCCATACAGTACATCACAACTCCTTATAAATACAAATGAAAACAAGCTACATAGGTAAGCTTTTTTCGGTGTTTTTTTTTTATTTTACAAAGTCTAGCAGTGTTTAGCTTGTTAAAATTGCGATATGTGTTTTTGAAAAGAACTCAGACTCTCAAGGGCAAAATATGTACAGTACTTCCAGGACATAATATAAATAAACGATTATAATAATAATAATAGTAATAATAATAATAATAATAATAATAATAACAACAATGTTAAGGAAAAAATTACAACATGAAAATAAAAGATTTCTATCCAAGTTTAGGATGTGTACTAGTACAAAGGGCAAATAATAAACAACCGACAACACTACCGGTTAACGAACACTGAAATTCTTTCTTCCTCACTTGAGATATCTTCTTACATTCAGATTGAGCCACTCCTGATAGAATAATTTTGAAGTAAATCGAGCTCTCTTAAACACAATAAATGGCTGCAGAATGAATAGTACATCAAGCCAACATTTTATATACACATATCTATTTACATGTTTATTTACAGAACGTGTCACATGTTTCAACTGTGACAGCTCTTGTGTATCAGTTTATCAATTTCTGAATAAATCAAATAAATAAGTACATAATATACCGTAGAATCACTAGAGCTGTCCTCCATCTCCATGTTTCTGTTTTTCGCACGTATAAACTCGTAGCTATTAAGTCATAAGTAATAACTAATAAGTAATAACTAATAACAAATAACTCATTAAAAGTAACAAAAATGTCACTCCAGGGCTTCCGTACATTACACTGCACGAGAGAGTGGAGAAGACAACCAAGAGGAGACGCCAAAGGACAACGTGTGTGTCGGCAGCATTCTCAAGATACGATGAGGATCAGTAATTCCTAACATGGACGGCGCAAGATAGAGATCAATGGCGTTTATTGTTTATACACATGAGAGCCAACGTCGACGTGCTATACACAGACATATGGCGGAGAAGAAGAAAATGATAATAGTAAAAATAATAATAATAATAATTTATCGAATTTGATTGAATAAAGCAAGTTAATGATCGCTTTATTAATATATCTATATTACCAGTATAGCGAATTTTTTGTAGCAAAATCACCGAAAACTCCACCTGGAAAACAAAACAAAAACCTGTACGGTAGAAACTAAATATTAGCGTTGTTTGTTTTAGTGTAAACAAACAGCTTGTTTACGCTTTATGATCAGTCTAATTCATGTCATACTTTTAATGCATAGTCTATGAGCGTGTTATTGAATCTTTGCAAACGTTTATTGAAATTACAAAACAAATCAAGCATCCCTCTGTTGACGAGCCGAGATGGAAAACAGGATTTGATGGAGGTTGTAAGGGCTAGAATCAGTCCTCAAAATATGCGTTTTATCAAGCGATTAACCCATTTATGCCTAGTGGACTCTCCCATCCATCTAAATTGGATTGATTAATTTCCAAAATTATGGATATGTGGTATATTTATTTCTATTTTTAGAATATTTCTTACAGAAATTCCTTTAAGCAAACAGCACAGACCCTGATAATACGCCGCATTATGCGGCGTCTCATCTGGGTCTACGCGGTTTGCCAAGGCTTTTTTTCTAGACGCTAGGCATAAATGGGTGTATAAGAGCCGAAAACTAAAGTCTTGCAAATACGAATGTGAAACCACGAGAAAAATCCTGCTTAAGTCTTGAAAGAGAATCAAAATGTATAGTGACTTGAATGCACTATGTTTTATATTTTTAATATGTCAACGTTTATAGACTCAAACTACCAAACACTATTAAATATTATCTGAATGCAGTTTTGTTGTTATCGAAGACATGTTTAATTATTACCGATTAAAATCCCTATACCGTAACGTCAAAGCTCTGTTCGCAATGATTATTTGACCGAAAAAAAAATCAAATAAAAAGGGTGGATTAGTCTCCTATTACGATCTAGATGATTGAGCTATGTAAACAAAATCAAGTAATAACATGACTCAGTACGGAATACCGTTAGGGCTATCGTGGTTACATATTAAAGGGATCTTTTCACGTTTTGGTAAATTGACAAAATTGAAAAAAGTTGTTTCAGATTCGCATATTTTCGTTTTAGTTATGATATTTATGAGGAAACAGAAATACTGAACATTTACTATGGTCTAATATAGCCATTAAATGCATCTTTTGACGATTTAAAAACCTGAAAATTATAAAGCGCGAAACGATTGAATAATTTGGAGAGTTTTGTTGTTGTCGTTTAATTTTGTGAAACTACAAAGATTGCTTATACAAAGTATAAAATACGTCACTCGTATATAGATGACAGGATGGCCGAGCGGTCTAATTGGTTTTTACTCCAGGACTCCGGGGGTCACTGGTTCGAGCCCTGCTGCGGGCTACTTTTTTCCCTTTTTTAATGTTATTCTTGATTTTTTACTGGAGCTTTTAAGATCCAATGTTTACATTTATCAATATAAAGCATTTAATGACAAACTTCAAAACATGCCAAAATATGTGAAAAGGCCCTTTTAAAATTCAGAGGGCGACAATGCCATAGTGCGATAGTACGATGGCGACAATGCGATAGTACGCTGGCGACAACGCAAAAGTACAATGGTGACAATGCAAAACTACGATGGCGACAATGCGACAACGCGATAGTACGATGGCGACAATGCGATAGTACGATAGCGTCAGTGTGACTATACGATGGCGACAGTGCGATAGTACGATGCGTCAATGCGATAGTGCGATAATACGATGACGACAGTGCGACAATACAATGGCGAGAGTGCGATAGTACGATGGCGACAATGCGACAGTACGGTGGCGGCAATGGGATGATACGATGGCAACAGTACGATATGACGAAACCATCGTACTATCGCATTGTCGCCATCGCACTATTGCACTGTCGCCATCGTACAATCGCGTTGTCGCATTGTCGCCATCGTACTATCGCATGGTCGCCATCGTACTATCGCATTGTCGCCATCGTACAATTGCATCGTCGCCATCGTACTCTCACGTTAGTGCCATCGTACTATCGCATTGTCGCCATCGTACTATCGCACTATCGCATTGTCGCCCTCTGGATTTAATGTGTAATCAAGATGGCCATAACAGTATTTCGTACCCATGCCATTTATACGGACACAATGCTGCGATTTCCACATTTCGTATGTTAAAATACGGTACCATAGTCTGAAATCACCATGGCGTACAATAAACAAATAAAGTGAAATCAACAAATAAAGCTAAATCCAATAACAATTGATACGCGATAAATAGCGATATCGTATAGGTCAATCGTGTGGACAGGTTATGAAATACGTTTGAACCGGAGAGATTTCTGTATTTAAATCAATAACATAAGTTTAGCGTTAAGCCTGTTGAATTGAATAGAAACATTTAAATATGCTTAAATAATATTACAATCGTAAAGAAATATTAGCCTTATGGATTTTTTTTAAGTGTAGCACAGTATGGTGCGTTCTATGGTAAAATCTACAAACGAATTTTAAAGGTAGAGTAAAAAGTCATCATTATATGCGGATTAAAAAAAAAACATTTATCCGAACATTCATAAGAAACACAAATCTAACGAAAAGAAAAACTAAGATTTATATAATACAAAATTTCGAAGTTGTGACTTTGAAATATCTTTTTGAAACGTTCATAAAACGGACAGCGAATAATATTTTAGATAAAGTGTACATTTTAATCGGTAAATATCAGTCGCTTGACCGGATATATTAGCATTAACATGGGTTGCGGAAGTTCCAACAGTCAGGTTCCAGATAACTCCTCGCCACAAAACGCATATACTGGCGAAAATAAGACTGCGCATGCCAACCCTGGGAACTCAACGGGTGGGACAAAGCAGAAGACAGTTAAGGACGAGCAGAAGACAGCTTCGTCCGGCAACCGAAAGTTCGAGGAAGACGCATTGAGGAAACACAATGATCTGAGGTGAGCTTTTTATACGTTTAACGCGTTTTGTCAGATCCACAATCTACCAGTTGTCTTCGTTCTCTAGAATACTTTGGCTTTGATGTAATTAGAAATAAAAGCTAACTTAAATTACTTTTTCTATAATGTCAAATTTAAACATATGTCATTTGTTATTTTAATACTTATCATGAAAATGGTACTTTTTTAGAATTGATGTTATACTTATATACATACACGTGTAAAGCCGTAAAATTAGACCGGAATTAGCTGTAAAATTTTGTGAATGTTGTCTCTGTTGCATTTCATATTTAAAACATTTTAAATTTCGAAAACAAACTGTGTTGTTCATTCAGATATCACAGAATGTCTTGTATTTTGTTTCGTTCATTTTATCAGCCGGTCACAAAGTATCCCTACATGTAATAGCCAGTTACTTTTTTTCATTCATTTAAGGAATTTTTTATAGCAGAAAATAGGACTATCCAGCGATTTACGAGAGACTTATACACAGGGAAAGCAAATTTATATAACATTGCTTGGATTCTTTTATTTTGCACATTTTATGATATATAACAGTCAATTCCATTTTAAAGATGATCTAGAAACCAGACAGAGTTTAATACCTACCAACTATAAATTTGCATAACAAACGCTGCAGGACAGTGTCGAGTCTATTTATCTATGTAAGTAACTGTTTGGACAAAGTTTGGTATAATTAATCATTTTCTGATTGCAGAATTTGTTTCCCTTTGATAACATAAACAATTCACGTGAATATGTAAAATTACAACCCAGTTGAGTAATTTCGCCACCAACACCAGATGCATCAAATTGATGTTTTACTCCAATTTCATGTATAGATTATAACAATATTTTGTTTGATCGATCTATTCAAATAAATGATCGGGTTTTGTATTAAAATAATCGAACGCATACATTCTTTCCAAAAAGTGTTTGTTTGATTAAAGTAAAATTAAAAAAATGACTTTCCAGGAAAAAGCACAGCGCGCAGGCGCTAACTTTGGCAGACGACCTTACAGCGTACGCACAAAAATGGGCAGACGACATCGCCAAGCGAGACAGGATGGAACACAGCAAGTGCACGCTGCCATCTGGCGACAGCGTCGGTGAAAACATTTATATGTGCTGGTCCAGTGATGGGTCCGCGGCGGCAGACGGTACGTGGACATTGTTACTGTGATTGAAAAAACTTAATTATATCGGCAACTGCATTATCATTTCCCTTATCTTTTTATCATTATACTTAAAAAAGAACCGCAATGGTATGGCTAATTTCTAGTACAGCAATGGTAAGTTTAATTCTTAAAACAGCAATGGTAAGGTTTATTTCTTCTACAGCATTGAAAAGGCTTATTTCAAGTTATTTATATTACTTTTATGGTAAGTTTAATTTCTAGTACAGCAATTGGAAGTGGCTAATTTCTAGTACAGCATTTGAAAAACTGATTTTCAGCACAGCAGTTGGAAGACTGAAAATCTAGTCAAGCAATCATAAGCCTAATTTCAAGTACAGCTATCGTAAGGCTAATTTCTAGTAGAGCAATCGAAAGGTCAATATATAATACAACAGTGGTAAGGCTAATTTCTAGAACAGCAATCGTAAGGCTAATTTTAAGTACAGCCATGTTAAGGCTAATTTATAGTACAGCTATGGTAAGGCTAATTTATAGTACAGCTATGGTAAGGCTAATTTATAACACAGTAATGCTAAGTCTAATTTATTATATAGCTATGTAAAGGCTAATGTATAATACATCAATGGTAAGGCTAATTTCTAAGACAGCAATGGCAAGGCTAATTTATGTTACAAATATGGTGAGGTTTAATTATAATACAGCTATGGTAAGGGTCATTTGCAACACAGCTATGGTAAGTCTCACTTATAACACAGTTGTGGTAAGGCTTATTTGTAATAAAGCTATGGTATGGCTTATTTATAACACAGCAATCGTACGACTAATTTATAATACAGCTACGATAAGGTCTAATTTATAATACAAAAGTTGTAAGGCAGAATTATAAGACAGTAATGGCCAGGCTAATTCTAGTACAGCTATGGTAAGGCTTATTTAAAGTACAGCTATGGTTATGCTTATTAAAAAAAACATCAATTGTAAGGCTTTTTTCTAGTACCGCTATGGTGTGGCTTATTTATAAAACAGCTATGGTAAGGCTAAGTTAAATTAAAGCTATGGTAAGGTTATTTTTATTATACAGCTATGGTAAGGCTTACTTATAGTAAAGCTATGATATGGCTAATTTAAAATACAGCTATGGTACGGCTACTTTATAGTAAATCTATGGTAAGGTTATTTTCATTATACTTATATGGTAAGGCTAATTTATAGTAAAGCTATGGGAATGCTAATTTATAAAACATCAATGGCAAGGCTAATGTATGGTGCAGTTAAGGTAAGGCTTTTTATAATACAGCTATGGTTATGCTACTTTCTAGTACAGCTATGGTAAGGCTAATTTATAAAACAGCTATGTTAAGGCTAATTAATAGTAAAGCTATGGTAAGGCTAATTTATAATACAACTATGGTAAGGCTTATTTATAATGCAACAATGGTAAGGGTAATGCATAATACAGCTATTATAATGCTTATTTATAATATAGCTTTGGTAAGGCTAATTTATAGTACAGCTATAGAAAGGTTTATTTCTAGTACAGCTATGGTAAGGCTAATTTATTATACAGCAATGGCAAGGCTTATTAATCACACAGCTATCGTAAGGCTAATTCATAATACAGCTATGGTAAGATTTATTTATAAAACAGCAATGGTAAGGCGTATGTCTAGTACAGCTATGGCAAGGCAAATTTATAATACAGCTATGACAAGGCTATTTATAAAACAGCAGTGGAAAGGCTAATTTCTATTGACAGCAATGGTAAGGCTAATTTATAAAACAGCTATGGTTAAGCTTATTTATAATACATCAATAGTAATACTAATTTATAGAACAGCTATGGTAATTCTTATTTATAATACAGCTATTTAAAGACAAATTTTTAGTATAGCTTTGGTAGGAGTTATTTATAGTACAGATATGGTTAGGTTAATTTTATAGTACTGCTATGGTAAGGCTCATTTATTATTCAGCTATGATGAGGCTAATTTATAGTACAGCTATGATATAGCTTATTTATAGTAGAGCTATGGTTAGGCTCATATATAACATATGTATGGTAAAGCTTCATACAACAGCTATGTTAAGGCTTATTTATGATGCAGCCATGGTAAGGCTACTTTATAGTACAGCTTTGGTTAGGCTCATTTATAATACAGCAATGGTAAGTGTAATTTATAATTAAGCTATGATAAAGCTAATGTAAAATACAGCTGTTGTAAGGCTAATTTATAGTACAGCTATGGTAAGGCTTATTTATAGTACAGCAATGGTAAGGCTTATTTAAGGCTTTATAACACAGCCTTGGTAAGGCTTATTTATAATACAGTTATGGTTAGGCTAATTTATAATACAGTTATGGTAAAACTAATTTATAATACAGCTATGGTAAGACTTATTTATAATAAAGCTATAGTAAGGCTTATTTATAGTACAGCTATGGTAAGGCTAATTTATAACACAGCTATATATGGTAGTGCTAATTTATAATACAGCAGTCGTAAGGCTAATTTATAATAAGACTTTGGTAAGGCTTATTTATAGTACGGCTATGGTAAGGCTTATTTATTATACAGCAATCGTAAGGCAAATATTTAGTACAGCTATGGTAAGGCTTATTTAAAGTACAGCTATGGTAAGGCTTATTTATAGTACAGGTACTGTAAGGCTTATTTATAGTAAAGCTATGGTAAGGCTTAATTATAATTCAGCAATTGTTAGACTCATTTATAGTACAGCAATGGTAAGACTTATTTATAGTACAGCTATGGTAATGCTAATTTATAGTACAGGTATGGTAAGGCTTATTTATAGTACAGCTATGGTAAAGCTAATTTATAATAAAGCAATTGTAAGACTCATTTATAGTACCGCAATGGTAAGGCTAATTTCAAGTACTGCTATGGTAAGGCTAATTTATAGTACAGCGTTGTAAGGCCGATTTAAAACAGTGATGTGTTTTTTCGTTGGATCCGCGGATTTCCGGTGTGTAGGTTTATTAATCACCTTTATTGAATACTCGACTTTAAGTTTAATCAGATCATTAATGTACAATAAAACGCAGCGAAACATCCCTCAAGAATTCATTTATATTAAAACACCGACTGTACTGCATGCGCTTCAGCCTTGCACATGTATGAAAATCTCGTGCGTCCATTGCAGCCAATGATGCCGTGCAGTCCTGGTATGATGAGATCAAAGATTATGACTTCAACAAGCAGGGCTTTGCAATGAACACCGGTAAGGAATGTAGATGTAAATGTATATATATTAGGGATGGCAACATTATTCGAATGTTCGATTGAATGGTCAGTATTCGAATGACAGAATTGATATTCGCAATTTTTTTTTCGAACGTTATTGCCCTAATATTTAATGACCTGCGAGCCGCACCCGAAATCATTTGGGATTAACATGTTTGATGTGACGTTCTTCGTCAAACTGATAACGCAGCCCGTATCAGCGTTTATTGCGCAATGCAATATACACACTCTAATAAAGGCCCCGAATTGTTGTTTGTCAATCGGGTGCCAATTAACGGTTTCAATTGACTGGCGAATAATAATTAAGTTTCTGTGATCACAGTTCAAACAGACATTAAAATATGTGAATTACTCAAATTTAACAAATGATATAAACTGAAAATCTGTAAGAATGCCAGGGGTCTCAAGATACACCGGTCTAGGAAGGGTTGTCAGCCTGATCCGGAGCAGAGACAGTGCACAGACTTGTCTGGTGAGACACAGGAGGACCACAGCCAGGAAGAACACCACAGTGCTGAGGATCTCCACGAATCTGAGGTGGAACAGGTGGATAAGCCTACAAGACCAGAACATGATCTTGGTAGCCAGGGCAGTCATACAGATGACAGACTAGAGCGCATCAAATGGCCAGCTATGAACGAGAAACAGTGGAAGGAGTTTGATGAGGATGTAGATGGCATCGTGGAACAGGTGTTACTTGGAACAGTAGAAAGGAAACTGCGGAGTATGTGTAGACTGATATATGCAGTCGGGAAGGAAAGATTTGGGGTGACACCATCGGAAAGGAAGCAGACTACAGTCGCCAAGAACAGACGGCAGATAGAAATAGAGAAGTTGAGGAAGGACCTTCGCAACTTGTGGAACCAGTACAGACAGGCATCAGAGCTAGAGAAAATTGGTCTACAGGAACTACGAGACCACACCAGACGCAGACTTCAAGACCTGAGGAAAGCGGAAAGGATACGAAAAGCCAGAAGGGAGAAGGCCAGACAAAGATCACGATTTCTTTCCAATCCCTATGGTTTTAGCAAGGAAATCCTTGAAGAGAAGAAAGCGGGACAGCTGAATTGTTCTAAAGAGGAGGTTGAAGAGCATCTGAAGAACACGCACTCTGATCAGGCGAGACATATGCGGATGGAGGGACATGAACGCATAGCCCCAGTACCCATGCCCATTGTTGCATTTACTGAGGGAGAACCAACCCTCAAGGAGGTCCAAGATATAATCAAGAAGGCTAGATCCAAGTCAGCACCAGGCCCAAATGGAATACCTTACAAGGTGTACAAGTCATGCCCAAAACTGCTGAGACGGTTGTGGAAACTATTGAAGGTGATCTGGCGTAAAGGAGATGTACCTGTGGAGTATCAGCGAGCAGAAGGCATCTTCGTCCCAAAGGAGTAGGTTTCCAAGGATATTGGACAGTTCCGGACAATATCATTGTTGAATGTGGAGGGCAAGATCTTCATGTCAGTGGTTGCCAGGCGTCTTACAACATTCATGACCAGTAATGGGTACATTGACACATCAGCACAGAAGGGAGGTGTTCCAGGATTCTCTGGCTGCATTGAACACACATGCGCTATTAGCCAGTTAATCAGGGAAGCTAAGATCAACAAGACAGATCTCACAGTTGTATGGCTGGATCTAGCAAATGCGTATGGCACGGTACCCCACCAGGTAATAGAGTTTGCTCTGAAACACCACCATGTACCAGAATATATTCAGAGCATTGTCAGAAGCTACTACAGAAACATCAACATGCGCTTCACAACAAAGAACTTTACAACATCCTGGATACAGCTTCAGAAGGGGATTGTAACCGGCTGCACAGTGTCAGTAGTACTGTTCATCGCCGCTATGAATCTCATCATCAAAGCCGGAGACAGGGAGTCAAGGGGACCGAAGACCCAGACAGATATCAGACTTCCACCGCAGAGGGGATTTATGGATGATCTGACTATCACAACAGAGTCCCACATACAAGCTCGATGGATCCTATCAGCCCTTGAAGATGTTGTGTCATGGGCTAGAATGGCCTTCAAACCAAGGAAGTCAAGATTTCTTATCTTGAGAAGAGGTAAAGTCTTGCAGAAGACAACACTCAGGGTACAGGGCGAGGATATACCATCACTTATTGCCAACCCCGTCA
The DNA here is from genome assembly GCF_020536995.1 of Dreissena polymorpha. NCBI lineage: Eukaryota > Metazoa > Mollusca > Bivalvia > Myida > Dreissenidae > Dreissena > Dreissena polymorpha. Next base: position 21,863,869 of record NC_068364.1, on the reverse strand, counting down.
AGTGCTTGGGTAAATGGTTTGACACCACACTGGGTGATAGCAGAAATAACACAGAGCGCATCAGGCAGCAACTGAGGAATGGGCTTGCAAAGATAGAGGGAACAGGCCTACCAGGGAAGTTCAAGGCATGGCTTTTCCAGCATGGCCTCCTGCCCCGTCTTCTGCGGCCACTAATGTTGTATGAGATCCCAACATCGACGGTTGATAGCTTGGAAAGCATGATAAACAAGAGCCTGAGACGATGGTTCGGACTTCCATCATGTATGACAAGTATTGGACTCTACAACAGAACCGGAATGTTGCAGCTCCCTCTTTCATCAATTGTAGAGGAGTACAAAGTTAGTAAGGCAAGGCTCGTGTTGACCCTACGAGACTCTAGTGACATGAGCATTAGAAATGCAGGGATAGAGGTCAGAACTGGAAGAAGATGGTCAGCATCGAATGCAGTTGAGCAGGCAGAGAGTCGACTGAGACATCAAGACATAGTGGGAACAAGTTGTCAAGTTAGACAGGGACTCGGCTTGAACACTAGACAACCGTGGAGTTCAGCCACAACAGTCCAAAGAAGAGAACTTGTTCAGAGCGAAATCCGAAAGGAAGAAGAAGAGATAAGAAAGGTGAAAGCAGTCCAGATGGGGAGCCAGGGAAGCTGGACAAAGTGGCAGACAACAGGGAGGAAACTGTCATGGACAGATATCTGGAAGTACCAGTTTTTTCAACTGCAGTTCCTGATCCGGGCAGTTTATGATGTCTTGCCAACACCGGCGAAACTCCAGAGATGGGGGCTGATAGAAACAGCAGAATGCACCCTATGTGGAGGAAGAGCTACCCTGGACCACATCTTGTCCTCGTGTAAGGAAGCACTTGCCCAGGGGAGATACCGCTGGAGACATGACCAGGTACTCCGAGAGGTAGCGGATACACTTGAGAGACACAAGAAGAAGGCACGAGTACATGCAGGGGCAAAGCACATCAACTTTGTACCAGCAGGGACAGTAATGAAGGGTACAAAGGGAGGACATCCGAGTATCCTAGACGGCACAAATGACTGGGAACTACGGGCAGATCTTATGAAACAGCTGCAGTTTCCAGACATTGTCCACACTACCCTACGCCCAGACATTGTGATGGTCTCCGGAAAGACAAAGAAGATCATCCTGGTAGAGCTGACTGTCCCGTGGGAAGAAAGATGTACTCAGGCACATGAGAGAAAGAAGGCCAAGTACGAAGATCTCGTCCAGGAATGTAGAGAGGCCGGGTGGATAGCATGGAACTACCCGATTGAAGTGGGATGCAGAGGGTTTCCTGCACCATCGCTGGGAAAGATGTTCCAGGATATGGGAATAGAGGGACAGGCGAGAAAGCTGGCCATTAAGAAGGTATCACAGGCAGCAGAAAGAAGCTCCAGCTGGCTGTGGCTAAGGAGGAACGCCAGTAGCTGGAAGCCATCCACTAATGGGAAGTGTCTGATCAACACTGCCGCCCGCCACTTAGAGCTTGTCCTAGGTTTAAAAGGGCGAAACAAGCAATGACAAGTGGTACCTAGCTGATGACATTAGTGGAAAGCAGTTTATCTGTATTTTACAACAATAAACGTACATGATATCGTTATTTTTTAATTTCAAATGAAAATAAATATCTATGACATGATGTTTTTCTTATATTTGTTCTTGAATATTTGGTGTATGCCTTATTGATATGTTTTTTTTATATAAACGTACATGAAACCGGTACTTTAAAATTTCAAATAAAAATCTATGGCATGATGTTTTTCCTTCTATCTGTGCCCGATTACAGTATCGGTCATATATAGTATTAGCCGAAAGCGATACAACTATTCGATAGCAACGTTTATAAACAGCCTCGTATTCAGCAAACGGATTTAACTTACAAAACAATGGAAGTTAACACAGAACAAGTTTCACTCATTTCTGATATATTTTGCCTAAATTATAGACTTTTTCAAAGTTTGTTTTTACAATTCAGATACATTTTTTTCTATTTCCCAGCACACCAATATTGTATATGGAAATGTATCTCTGTGTCAATTTATATTTAATATCCCTAGTGGATACGAAACTGAGTATACAAGTTAAATAAATCTAGCCGTTTTATGCGAATATTCGAATATTCGATTGAATGGATTTGCGAATATTCGAATACCGATATAAGTATTCGATACAATCCCTTGTATATATATATATATATATATATATATATATATATATTTATATATTTATATATATTTATATATATATATATATATATATATAATATTGTCTTTTTAATTTCACGTCATTGAAATCACTTCCTTGCATTGAATTAATATAATAGATCTATACTAATAATGTCGTCTGCTTCGTTTTTAGGTCATTTCACGCAGGTTGTTTGGAAAGAATCAAAGGAGTTGGGCATAGCGTGGGCCAAGTCCAAAGGCGGAAGCATTTATGTAGTAGCAAACTACAGGCCGTCTGGAAACTACGAGGGAGATTTCGAAGCTAACGTCACGCCATCTTAGTCATTCATGTGAAAAACAACAGACACATCAATCTCCACAGAGAGTTCGCGTTCCATGCTCTCATACACCTCCGCAAAAAGATTTGACTGTGCTGGTTTCTTTAGTGTTTTATAAAATATTATTCTGTTTGTTATGTTTATATATTCTTATTCATATTCAATTGTTAACGATCGATAAAATTACCATTTATGTATATGACGATTGTGTGTATAAATATAAATGAAATCGGATTTTATTTGTTAATATAAGAAAAGACATATAAAATACATTTATATGTCGGTGATATTAGTACCTACCGGTAATTAATAATGCCGTTGACAAGTGTCACAAGATGTGTTTATTCGTTCAAAAATGGGATAGGGGTTTTACGTCTGGTTATTTTTTAAAACGTTAGAAAAAAGTAATAAACATATAATTGTATCTTTCCAGTGTTCCTGTAAATAATGCATAAATTCGTGCTCACAAGTTAAGTAATTTCACGCATGTATTTTATAAAAGGAGGATATCAACCGTATTTCTCCCAATTAGTGTAGAGAACATTTCTAAGCCCAAAATGCCAATAACGTCATAAACAAGAGGACATGGAAGGTCCAAAGTCGCTCACCTGAGATTCAAAGGAACTGACCTGTTCTGTGCAGCCCAAGATGTCATTAGAACAAAATGTTCTTACCAACTTTCATGACTAGTGAACACCCTGGCAGCCACGTTTTTCAACAAACCAGAACCATTTTCATACACAGCCAAGATATCATTTCAACAAATATACTGACAAAGTTTCATGAAGATTCATAAGTCCATATAAGGAAAAATGCCCCGACCACTGGTGGCCATGTTTTCAAGCAACTGGAACCAAAGTTTCATGATGATCGTACAATAAATACGGCTTCTAGAGAGTTAACAAGGTTTAACTATAGCTGTATAAGGAAAAATACCACGCCCCCTTGGCAGCCATGTTTTTCCACCAACCGGAACCATTTTCAAACTCATCCAAGATATCATTTGGACAAATCATCTGACCACGTTTCATGATGATCGGACAATAAATGTGGCCTCTAGAGTGTTAACAAGGTTTTACAAAAGCATAATATATAGCGATATTAGGAAAAATGCCCCGCCCCCTGGTGGCCATGTTTTTTAAGCATCGAAACCATTTTCGAACTCATCCAAGATATCATAAGGACAAATCTTCTGACCAAGTTTCATGAAGATCGGAAAATAAATGTGCCCTCTTGAGTGTTAACAAGGTTTTACTATAGCCATCTATGGAAAAATGCCCCGCCCCCTGGCGGCCACGTTTTTCAACCAACCGGCATCAAATTTTAACCTGTCCAAGATATTATTGGGATGAATCTTTTGACCAAGTTTCATGAAGATCGGACAATAAATGTGGCCTCAAGTCTAGAGTGTTAACAAGATTTTACTATAGCCATATAAGGAAAAATGCCCCGCCCTTTGGCAGACATGTTTTTCAAGCAAACGTATCCATTTTCGAACTCATCCAAGATATCATTGAGACCAATCTTCTGACCAAATTTCATGAAGATTGGACAATAAATGTGGCCTCTAGAGTGTTCACAAGGTTTTACTATATCCATATATAGCCATATAAGGAAAAATGCCCGACCCTTGGCAGCCATGTTTTTCAAGCAAACGTAACCATTTTCGAACTCATCCAATACATCATATAGACCAATCTTCTGACCAAATTTCATAAAGATTGGACAACAAGAGGCCCATGAGGGCCTGAATCGCTCTACTGGCTGGAATCAATAGGGCTCAAGCCCTTGATAGTTTGAACAATCTGAGTAAGTTTTAAACAAACAGACCCAAAATGGAAAATTCATTGCATAAACAAGAAGAAACGTAAAATTTTAACTTAAAATGGCTCCTTTTTAACAATAAGTTGGACAAATTTTCTTCACTCTCCATGGGATTCTGGCCCTTGATGATATAAAACATCCATTGAAGTTTCAAAAGGGTAGAACTTTATATGTAAACAAACAAGAAATGTGTTTGTCGGAAACACTATGTCCCCTTCTGCGCCGCTTTGATTTTTTTGTTTTTGACCTTTGACCTTGAAGGATGACCTTGACCTTTCACCACTCAAAATGTGCAGCTCCTTGAGATACACATGCATGCCAAATATGAAGTTGCTATCTTCAATATTGCAAAAGTTATGGCAAAATGTTAAAGATTTTCATTTTTTTCTCAAATTCAAGGGAAGATAATTCTGGACTTATAACTCCGATATTGCTCATTTTCAATAGAGTTTGACTCATCATTCCGATAAAGACACTGTGCAAGTTGGGAAATAAGAGGATGAATACTGTGGACTTTATTGCGTTAACAAGCCTTATTTCACTATTTTCTCAAATTCAAGGGGAGATAATTCTGGACTTTTTACTCTGATGTAACCCATTTTCAATCGGGTTCGAGTCCTCATTAATATCAACACACTGACTTGTTTGAAAAGAATCGGATGTGGAAAATGTGGACTTTATCGGATAAACAAGAGAAAGTCTAACGCACACACACACAGACAGACAGACATACAGACACCATGCCATCCCATAAGCTCTTCTGGCCTATGGCCAGTAGAGCTAATAAATGTGGCCTCAAGAGTATTAACAAGGTTTTACTATAGCCATATAAGGAAAACTGCCCCGCCCCCTGGCGGCAATGTTTTTTCACCGATCTGGACCATTTTCGAACTCATCCGAGATACCAATGAAACCAATATTTTGACCAAGTTTCATGATGATTGGGCAAACATTGTGACTTCTAGAGTGTTCACAAGGTTTCTCTAAAGCCTCATAAGGAATACTGCCCCGCCCCCTGTCGGCCATGTTTTTCAACGGACCAGAACCATTTTTGAACTTTACCAACATATCATTTAGACAAACATTTTGACAAAGTAACATGAAGATTGGGCATCAAATGTGACTTCTACATTTTTTTAATTTTTTTTTTTACCTAGTGACCTAGTTTTTGATCCAGCATGACCCAGTTTCGAACTCAGTCGAGGTATCAATGGGACAAGTGTTCTGACCAAATTTCATGAATATCAGACAATAAATGTGGCCTCTAGAGTGTTCACAAGGCAAAATGTTGACGACGCACGACGAACGACAGACAAAAGGCGATCACAAAAGCTCACCATGAGCACATTGTGCTCAGGTGAGCTAAAAATCAATGGACCAGAACGAAACTCGAACTTGAACTCTATGTAACTAATGCAGGTATACTCACATACCAATTATCAGGAAAATATCTCAAAGTGTTCAGGAAAAAAACTCCGGAAACGGAAAGCTGCACAGACTGATGGACAGTCCGACTTCTTTATGCCACCCTTCCAAGACATAATTATATAAAACAAACACATCCGCTGAAAAGTGACGTTTTATTTTTATTTTTCATGAAAGTAGTGCTGTTGCAGGATATTTCAGTAATTATTATTTCACTTCTATTTCACACAAAACACTCAATGATGTACAAACAATGACACTAAATTTTATCATAAATATGAGGATCTCTCAATTTCTTAACGTTTACTATGGACAGTTTCATGCATTGTAATGCAAAGGCCTTCAAAATTCGGTTCCAGCACTGGAAGAGTTAATAGCAAGATCCCAGTAATACCCGCCAAAAAAAATGTAAGAAAAAACATTTAGTCACCAAGAAATTACTAACAGGTCGAGATGTTGAACATGAAATGTTTGCAAAGAAACTTTCATTCCGCCTAGTATTAAATCGCATACATACATAAATTATATATCTAAAATATTCAATATGGATTTACTCTGTAATACTGATTTTTGTGTATCAGATTTTAGGTTTTTTAATAACATCATAATTGTGAAATTTGAAACAAAATTGTGCTCTGAGTCAAATGGATTTAACTGAGGAAAAAATACAAAGAGGCCCTGCCTTTAGATGTCCAAAAAAAGTTGTGACACACCAAAGAAAAATGTTTTTTTTCTCTAACCACTTAATGGATATTATGACTTTTTTTAGCAGCTTTTTGGTTAAACATGCTTTTTTTTATACAGAAATATTGGGGAAAACATGAAAGATGTCAAAAAAAATATTGTGGTCTATAATAACATTTACACTATGTATGGCTTTGTTCAATAATAAAAAATGCACAGAAACTTATTATAATGATTTAACCGATAATTCAATTATAATATATTTGCTGTTTATAATGTATTAAGAATTTGCATGTAAAAATAACTAATAACCATCAAAAGGGAAACGGTCAAATGCTTTGAACATCTAACAAAAATAATAATAATGGATTTCAAATTAACGGAGGTAAAGGAATCCGTTATGCCATAGCTTATGAAAAACAAACATCAATACCAATTAATTTATTCCTGATCGAAAGTCTACATAATTCTTGGAAATTTATAACAAAAGTATTGTATGTAAATATCGATTAAAAAAACACCAAACCATGATTAAGTGCTCAATGAAGTTACAAAAAGTGATTGATGAAAAAAAAGAAAAACATAAATCACAACCACCCAATATGTTAAACATTTAAAAATAATGCAAGAGATTACAAAATAGGCTGAGCTTTAGTTCAGGTCTTAACCAGATAACACAAAATAACAAAAGAAAACAAGAGCACCGCTTTGCGGGTGCAGACCGCTCATCTATTTTTCTTTTTAAAGGTGAAGGGACCTATCTCAATTTCAATCACAAAGAAGGGAGGGGTGGAGTGGAGAGGGCGTATAGTGTGGGGGTGTGGTCATTTATTACAATATCTTCCAAAAATGCAAAAAAAATGGAAAAAAAAAACAACATGTTTCAAAAAAAATAATTGGGGGGGGGGGGGGGGGGGGGTTGGGCGGGGTATAGTGTGAGGGTGTGGTGGTCATATATAGGAGATCTTAAAAAAAAATTTGGGGGGGGGGGCGTGGGGGATGGTTAGGGTGGAGTCTACTGTGGTATGTCAAGTAAGTGTTGTTTTGTCAAAGTATCAATCAAATCTAATCATGAATAAAGAAGTTATGGCAATTTTAGCAAAATTTAATAATTTGACCTTGAGAGTCAAGGTCATTCAAAGGTCAAGGTAAAATTCAACTTGCCAGGTACAGTACCCTCATGATAGCATGAAAGTATTTGAAGTTTGAAAACAATAGCCTTGATACTTTAGAAGTAAAGTGGATCTAAACACAAAATTTAACCATATATTCAAAGTTACTAAGTCAAAAAAGGGCCATAAGTCTGTAAAAATGACAACTAGAGTTATGCAACTTGTCCTTTACTGTCCCCTTATGATAGTTTGTGAGTGTTCCAAGTATGAAAGCAATATCTATGATACTTTAGGGGTAAAGTGGACCAAAACACAAAACTTAACCAAAATTTCAATTTTCTAAGTATAATTCCGTCAAAATGCCAGTCAGAGTTACATAACTTTGCCTGCACAGTCCCCTTATGATAGTTAGTAAGTGTTGCAAGTATGAAAGCAATAGCTTTGATACTTTAGGAATAAAGTGGACCTAAACACAAAACTTAACCAAATTTTCAATTTTCTAAGTATATTAAGGGCACATAATTCTGTCAAAATGCCAGTCACAGTTACATAACTTTGCCTGCAAAGTCCCCTTATGATAGTTAGTAAGTGTTGCAAGTATGAAAGCAATAGCTTTGATACTTAAGAAATAAAATGGACCTAAACACAAAACTTAACCAAAATTTTCTATTTTCTAAGTATAAAAAGGGCACATAATTCTGTCAAAATGCATGACAGAGTTATCTAACTTTGCCTGCCCAGTCCCCTCATGATAGTAAGTAAGTGTACCAAGTTTGAATGCAATTGCATTGATACTTAACGAGAAAAGTGGACCTAAACACAAAACTTAACCAAAATTTTCAATTTTCTAAGTATAAAAAGGGCACATAATTCTGTCAAAATGCACGCCAGAGTTATCTAACTTTGCCTGCCCAGTCCCCTCATGATAGTACCTAAGTGTACCAAGTTTGAATGCAATAGCATTGATACTTTATGAGAAAAGTGGACCTAAACGCAAAACTTAACCGTACGCCGACGCCAAGGTGATGACAATAGCTCATTTTTTTTTTTCAAAAAAATAGATGAGCTAAAAAAGAAAAAAGATGCAATATGAAATGAACAAGCTGTTAGGACTGTTGAAAACCAATCAAACTTACAAGTTTATTGGATGCAAAGTATAACACTTTTAACATGAGCATTGACAACTCGAGAACATACCATGACTCTAGCAAAATTGTTATATTATCTGCATGAAATATCCCCCTTAAACTCCAGCTTAAGATATGATCATCTTACATAGTTCCCTTAGAAAGTTAAATTTAATTAAAGGCCTTTCTTACTAGATTCAAGATTTAAAGGTTTCAGTTTCAACCATTTGATATTGATGAGAAGCGAACAGCATTAAACCTGAACTGACTGCGACTTACTCGCAGGCTGTTCTGGTTTTATAGCCATTTTTATTTTGCTTCTGAGTGAGAAAGAGTTAAAAATATTTCGTAAAAACCTCTTGTCATCAAAGTTTAGATTTATACTTTATCAATGCATGAGGTTTATTAATCTTAAACACAGTTTGGTAAGGTAAGCCATTAATCTATTTAAAATGTAAGGATCTTAACCTTATGAACACTTTGTTAATCATAATGAAAAAAAAATGTCCAATCAATAAAAAACTTGGCCTTGTGTACATTTAACACTTTTTACATCATTTCACATCACTTATTGGGGAAAGCAATTTATTCTTTAAACATATTTATGACTGTCAAATTGTTTAAAAGTACAACATTTAAGAGTCTAGTTTACAAAAGTGAACACTACCAAAAAGACTAAAGAATTAATTAATAAGTGAAAATAAAACTACGTTTAACATCAAATCATGAACTGGAATATGCGCTTAGCAGAATGAACACTTTATAACCTGAATATGGGTAATCTCTCGAATTCAAATGCAATAGTACTATACACATAACAATTAAGTGAAATCGTAACAATGTAGCAGTATTGCAACAAGTAAAATGTGCTCAAATATGATCCACCAAATACACTTGTTAACTTCTGTCACACTTTTATTTTATTAACACTTATGTTCAAATGTTGCATAGCCCTATTACTCTTGTTTTTCTATGTTACTATGATTTAACTCATAACAATATCTGCTGACAAAACGGAAATCATCACTAATTTGTGATTTTCATGATAGTCAATCAAAACATTATGAATTAATATGATTGTAATATTACAGTGTTCGTCACCAAAATTTCCATATTTCTACCACTTTGAGATATGTGAGGTACCATAGTCGCTCATTGAACAAGCACAATATCATAGGTGGATCTTATTTGAATTTGCACATCACTGGCATATATTGCGATGAATTTTGTTCCACCAATATAAGGTTACTGGTATTTTGTACACATTTCTATATCACAGATGCCTGGAGTCCATGACCCTTGTGCAACATCCAATGTATTTACAGAACGACTAGATACAAGTATTAAATTGAGCTACACTGACACATATAAAGTCATGTGGAAACGTTATTTACTTAGTATAACATTTAACAAGATTCCAGTATAATCTGTTAGTGTAATTAAAGAACTTTGCCTGTGTTATTATACAGAACACAAGAGCACCGCATAAAGGGTGCCACGCTCGGCTGCGAAAGCTTGTCAGAATTTTATATTTTTTTTAGAGGTCACAGTGACCTTGACCTTTGACCCAACAAGAGATGTGTTTGTCAGAAACACACTGCCCCCTACTGCGCCACTTTGAAATAAAATTTCTATTTATCATTTGGCAGGTATAGAAATCATCTTCCTTTAAAGCTTATTACTTCCCTTGGATTTTGTCCAATCCAATGACCCAGTCAGACATCACTGACAACCAAGGCCTGTGGTTTATCAAAGAGATCATAGCCAGAGTTCATCATGTATCTATGGACATAAGTATAAGTTATAATTATATAAATTACTTCCCTTGAAAATAATTGTCTCTAACAAATCTCTATTTTTAGTAGCAAATAATTAAAAGCCACTAGATTCACCAGTCAAAATGTGCAGCTCCATGAGATACACATGCATGCCAAATATATAAAGTGGTTATGTTCAATATTGAATAATTATCTCACTTTAAAGCTTATTACTTCCCTTAAATGTGTATTTTTTACCGTAGACTTTATGTGTGACAGTGTGCTTTCATAAAAATTGTTTCAGCACATTTTGAGTTTCTTTTTTTATACAGTATTCAGTAAATGGTATGGTATCAATACCTGGTAACAATGACCTTCGATGGTAAAATCAAGTGACAAAGCACTCTACGGAAGAGATTATAAAATGTGACATGCGGCAACATAGCACCTTTGTTCCCAATATAATGTAAACAACAATACATAATAAACAATAAAATTGCACTGAAAAAAATAATTTAAAAAATATAAGATTATGTCTTTATAAATAAGTATCTAATAGGAAATTTATCTTAATGTAAAAAATAATTTTTTGTCATCCATCTGTGTTTAAGAGATGATGTATCTTTGATACAATACAAAGTTATTCTTGTACAAGTTTTAATTGTTCTAAATTATGTTTCAAATTGTTATATAGGATGCCAGATAAGGCTCAAGTGAATCCCAAAAGAAAACGCGCACAATTTTAACGTTTAAAAAGTGATATTCGTCATAAACATTGAATTTAATTGTCTTTCACAACAAAATAAAACCCCAAAATTCTATGAAAAAGGGGGAAAAATCAAAAAGACAAGGAAATACACTTATACATACCATTATTTATTAACCCCCATATTTGTGCAATAAAACAATACATAAAGGCACTTGACAAAAAAAAAACAGTTTTAATTGTATATATTCCTTACAGCTTATGTCATAAGATAGATAGGCAAAAGTAAACTTTTCTTTAAATTGTTATAAATTAAAAATACAAAATAAATTTGTATTCTCAATAGAATAATTTATAAAGCACTTTATTTGTGACTGATAGTATATTTTTTAATAATAAAATTAATTAAATCTTTTATTTGTACATGAATACATTTGCATGTTAATTGGAACAAAGCACTCATAAAGAAAACATTATGTAAAATATATGTATATTGTTATCAAAGGTAAATGAAAAGACAAGTCATATTTACACCTTGTCAAAAGGTTGATCTTACACAAAAAACTGTTGATTTTACGCTTAAACACTAGGCGATTATTATTTGTTAATTTTAATGTTATGTATGTCATGCATGGCTTAAAAAAAATTGAAACCATATCAGAACCAAATTTTTTTTAAACAAAACAATTCTTTTTTTAAAATCTACTTAAATCAGACTTAACTGTTAACAAAATACATGGACCAAAAGATAACTTACAGGTAAAAATGTGTGGTTTATGAAAATTTTTAAACTATATTTAAATATTTTTTTTTTAATATTCATTTTTTTTATTTTAAATTTTACTTGAATTGTTCACAAAATACATGGATTATAGCAATTTTATTAAACTCATTATAATTTAATCCTAAAATTGTCTTTCACAAAAAAAACAGAACAAAAATCACATGCCTATGCCATTATTGCATGGATCAATAAGGAAAATACAGCCGTTATATAAAACTTCAAATAAGTTATTCCTAAAATAATCTTTACCAAAAAAAATCCTATGCCTATGCTATAATTACAACTCGTCTTTCTTTCGCTGCTCTTCTAAAAGACCATCCAGGTACTTGGTGATGGCAGCCACAGTTTGCTCCCCTGTGTAATTGCTAAGCAGAGCGCCATTGTGGTACATGCGCAGGGTTGGGTACGGTCCCTTGGCCTGAAATTGTTTTCAGCATGGGTTAGTTAAACTTACGTCACAAATTTCATGATACTGTTCTAGTATTTGGATAGTTATTTAGTATCTCAATATTGGTTAAATAAATTATCCTTCTCATACTGTCTAAGTTTTAGCCATACCAATTACATTTTTTACATGAATATTGATTAAACATTTACATAATGTTCATGACGCCTTTGGCTTTCGTATGTGTAACCTAGCATATTGTCCTGGCACCATCAAGTGACAATCGCGCTTAAAGATTCGATAAATATATTTAAACCCGTTTAAACTGATTAAAAAAAAAAAATCTAAATCGAGCACCCCGTAATCAATTACCAGAAGTGAACCCCATACCAAATCATATTTTGTTCTGGTGTCAACAAGGGCGGTTCGAAATGAACAACTAGTTTAAGAAGAACACATAAAAGCTTGGATGAGGGCACATTATATAGTGCTACACAAGTGGTGTCAATGAACCTGGTTCCCAGACATGTGATATGTGTGCACATTTACATTAAATCACAACTGGTCCTGACGGTGTAGTAGATACGAGGTCTGTCTATCACAACTGTGAAAGACTTCAGACCTCTGACATTTCCGATTAAATTCACTGATTTTTTATATTATTTCAGAAATTTGCGGTCCTTGTGTCTTACAAAATGAATATGTAAAGCATTTTTTGTTCAAAATGAAAACGCAACTAAGAACTGGTAAAATAATATACCGACTGGTTAAAATTTATTTTACTTTGATAAGTTTGTTTGACAATTAAATATTTCAGATTTTACCACCCATTCTTGCAAACTCCAAGTGCAAGATTAAAGTTTAGTGACACATGCAATGACAGACACATACAATGACAGACAGACAGGCCAAAAACAATATACCCCAGATCATTCAATCCAGGGGCATAAACATTTCTTTGTGTGTGTGTGGGGAGGGGGGGGGGGTTGAGAGAGGGAATAATGTGGGGGGTGGTCATTTATTAGATGATATTTCAAAAATAAGAAAAAAAACAAGAGCTGTCTCCTTAGGATGACATATGCCCCCAATAAACGCTTTGATAGAAGTTATGAGCATATTTCAAAACCTAAACGCAGATTTTGAAACCTAAACACGGAACCTAAGGTCAAGGTCAAAGGGGTCAAAATTTGTGTGCATATGGAAAGGCCTTGTCCCTATACACATGCATACAAAATATGAAGATTACATATGAAGCGATATAGAAGTTATGAGCATTTTTCGAAACCTAAACGCAAAGTATGACAGACAGACAGACGGGCGGACAGTGCAATCACTACATGCCCTCCTTCGGGGCATAAACAAGAGCTGTCAGAAGACAGCGCGCTCCACTATTCGAGTGCTTGACAGTATAACATATGCCATCATGGGGAAATTATTCATATTCAATAAGGTCAAGGTAATATAATCATATTCTTAGTGGAAGAGGACCATAATTGAAACATTTTGATCGGTTATGTTTTAAAGAAGTTGTACTTTATAGACGATTCCGAGTTCAGGTATATTTTCCACAATCTATTGAACATTTGTAAAGACATAAAACAAACAAATAAGATTTTATTGCAAGTTTGATAGCAATAGCTTGAGTGGGATGGTCCTTCAAAAATGAAATAAATAAATTGTGTATTTTTTACCATGTTTCAAAAACAAGAGGGCCAAGATGGCCCTAGTTCGCTCACCTGAGAGGAGTCCGTTCATTCAATCTTTACCAAACATCAAACTTGACCTAGATATTGTCCAGACAAACATCCTGGTCAAGTTTCATCATTATTGAACCAACACTCTGGCATATGGAGTGATTTTGTTTTTGTAAGATTTGACCTGGTGACCTACATTTTGAGTTGACCCCCCCTTACCAAACATCAAACTTTGCTTACAAAAATAAATATTATGACCAAGATTCATCAAATCTGAAACAAAAATGTGACCTCTAGAGTGTTTACATGGATTTTGTATAATATAATGAAAATTTGGACAATCTAAGGGCAATAATTATGGCATTAATTATGTGATATATATATAAATCCAATCTTTTCACCAAGTTTCATGATGATTGGGCAAAAAATGTGACTTCTATAGTGTTCACAAGCTTTTATATAAATATAAGAAAACTGCCCCCCCCCCCCGCCGCCGCCCATGTTATTTAACTGAAACCATTTTCAAACTCAACTCTCATATCAAAGAAACAAATTTTCTGACCAAATTTCATGAAAATTGGGCCAAAATGTGACTTCTAGAGTGTTCACATGTTTTCACTATATACATATAGAGAAAAATGCCCCGCCCACAAGGTGGCCTTGTTTTTTTCACCGATCTGGACCATTTTCGAACTCGTCCGAGATATAAATAAAACCGCTGTTTTGACTAACTTTCATAATGATTGGGCAAAAATTGTGACTTCTAGAGTGTTTACAAGGTTTTTCTATAGCCAAATAAGGAAAACTGCCCCGTCCACTGGCGGCCAAGTTTTTCAATGGACCGGAACCACTTTTGAACTCAACCAACATATTATTAAAACAAACATTTTGACAAAGTTACATGAAGATTGGGCATGAAATGTGACTTCTACAGTGTTTACAAGTTTTTTCTTTTTTTTTGACCTAGTTTTTGACCCGGCACAACCCAGTTTCGAACTCGACCGATATTTCATTGGGACAAAGCTTATGACCAAGTTTCATGAAGATCGGACAATAAATGTGGCCTCTAGAGTGTTTACGAACAAATGTGGACGGACGGACGGACAGACGCAGACAAAGACCAGTCACAAAAGCTCACCTGAGCAATAAGGTGAGCTAAAAAGATGCAATGATTATAATGCACACATGTCAGATGGATAACAAAGTTATAAGATGTTCAAAACATCTACATGATAAATTCCATTTTTGATTGATATAAAATAAGAAAATTCTATCAACTTGACTATTATATTGTTTCATGATCCTAGGCGTAAGCTTTCTTGAGTTATCATCCAAAAACTATTTTACTGTGTCAAGTAACCGTGACCTTGACCTAGTGACCTGAAAGTCAATACGGGTCATCTGCAAGTCATGATCAATGTACCTATGAAGTTTCATGATCCTAGGCATAGGCCTTCTTGAGTTATCATCTGGAAACCATTTTTCTAAGTTGAAACACTGTGACCTTGACCTTTGACCTAGTGACCTGAAAATCAATAGGGATCATCTGGGAGTCATGATCAATGTACCTATGAAGTTTCATCATCTTAGGCATAAGCGTTCTTGAGTAAAACAATTTTACTATTTTGGGTCACCTCAATGTACCTATGAAGTTTCATGATCCTAGGCGTAAGTGTTCTTGATTTATCATCCAGAAACCATTTTTCAAAGTTGAGTCACCGTGACCTTGACCTTTGACCTAGTGAACTAAAAATCAATAGGGGTCATCTGCAAGTCATGATCAATGTACCAATGAAGTTTCATGATCCTAAGCATAAGCATTCTTGAGTTATCATCCAGAAACCATGTTTCTATTTCGGGTCACCTTGAGCTTTGACCTAGTGACCTGAAAATCAATAGGGGTCATCTGCAAGTCATAATCAATGTACCTATGAACTTTCATGATCTTAAGCATAAGCGTTCTTGAGCTTTTATCTGTAAACCATTTTACTGTTTCTGGTCACCGTGACCTTGACCTTTGCTTTAGTGACCTGAAAATCAGTAGGAGTCATCTGTGAGTCATGATCAATGTACCTTTGAAGTTTCATGATCCTAGGTCTAAGCGTTCTTGGGTTATCATCCGGAAACCATTTTACTATTTCAGGTCACCGTGACCTTGACCTTTGACCTAGTGACCTGAAAATCAATAGGGGTCATCTGCAAGTCATGATCAATGTATCTATGAACTTTCATGGTCTTAGGCATTAGCGTTCTTGAGCTTTTATCCCTAAACCATTTTACTGTTTCGGGTCACCGTGACCTTGACCTTTGCTTTAGTGACCTGAAAATCAATAGGGGTCATCTGTGAGTCACAATCAATGTACCTATGGAGTTTCATGATCCTAGGCATAAGCGTTCTTGAGTTATCATCCAGAAATCATTATACTATTTTGGGTCACCGTGACCTTGACCTTTGACCTAGTGACCTCAACAGGGGACAAAAATTCCACTCGTCCGCTCGTATTGATGAGTTAAATCTTGATAGGACGAGTGAATTTCCCTAAAGCTCTCGTCCTACAGGACGAGTGAAAATAAGTTGATGTTCAAAAATGAATTTTCTGACCAGTATGACTATTTTTCATTAAATAAAATCATTTTCTAAAAGCATATCTATTCCGAAAGTAGAATGCGAATGAACCGGAAATTGTTATTGTAAATTTCATACAGCAGGTGCGCGTTGTTATGCGAGACTTGTGTTCCGAGTAAATATTGGCTTTTTGGTGTAAGCTTTGCCCGTACATGTTGACAGGGAACCATGCGACTGCAGTCACTGTTATTATTTAAGCGCGAAGTACAGTTTAAAACGAGTCTGAATTTCGTTTGAAAAATGTCTAACATACAAGCGTTTTTTAAAGGGGGCGAGGGCGATGTTCAAACGTCCGAAACGGAAAGCACACGAGCATTAGAAAAAATTATTTATAATGTGTTCCTCATAAATAAAGTAACTTATTTCACTGCTTAGCAGTGATATACTTTAGGAAACTTTATAAGTCATATCAGCCCTTTGCAATCTTTATTTCACACATATTTGAAGGACGAGTGCGTGTGTTTGCAGGACGAGTGAAAATTTTAATGCACTCGTCCTGCAGGACGAGTGCAGTTTGCACTCGTCCTGCAGGACGAGTGCAGTTTAGGAATATTTTTGTCCCCTGCTCAAAATCAATAAGGGTCATCTGCGAGTCATGATCAATGTACCTATGAAGTTTCATGATCCTAGGCGTAAGCGTTCTTCAGTTATCATCAGGAAACCATTTTACTATTTCGGGTCACCGTGACCTTGACCTTTGACCTCAAAATCAATAGGGGTCATCTGCGAGTCAGGAAAGCGTTCTTGACTTATCATTCAGAAACCATCTGGTGGACAGACATATGGACCAACATGAGCAAAACAATATACTCCCTCTTCTTCGAAGGGGGGCATAAAAATGTGACTTCCATAGTGTTCGATCACAAGTTTGACCGAAACCATTTTTTAACACAACTCTCGTATCAAAGAAACAAATGTTCTGACCAAATTTCATGAAAATTGGGCCAAAAATGTGACTTCTAGAGTGTTTACATGTTTTCACTATTTACATATAGAGAAAATGCCCTGCCCACTGGCGGCCATGTTTTTTCACCGATCCGAACCATTGTCGAACTCGTCCAAGATATCAATAAAACCAATATTTTTACCAACTTTCAAGATGATTGGGGAAAAAAATGTGACATCTAGAGTGTTTACAAGGTTTCTCTATAGCCAAATAGGGAAAACTGCCACAGTATACATATAAAGAAAAATGCCCCACCCACTGGCGGCCATGTTTTTGCACTGATCTGGACCATTTTCGAACTTGTTTGAGATATCAATAAAACCAATGTTTTGACCAACTTTCATTATGATTGGACAAAATTTGTGACTTCTAGAGTGTTTACAATGTTTCTCTATAGCCAAATAGGGAAAACTGCCACTATATACATATAGAGAAAAATGCCCCGCCAACTGGCGGCCATGTTTTTTCACTGATCTGGACCATTTTCAAACTCGTCCGAGATATCAATTAAATCAATGTTTTGACCACCTTTCATGATGATTGAGCAAAAATTGTGAAACAGTGTTTACAAGGTTTCTCTATAGCCAAATAAGGAAAACTGCCCCGCCCACTGGCAGCCATGTTTTTCAACAGACCGGAACCACTTTTGAACTCAATCAAGATAATATTAAGACAAACATTTTGACAAAGTTATATGAAGATTGAACATAAAATGTGACTTCTGTGACCTAGTTTTTGACCCGGCACAACCCAGTTTCGAACTCGGCCGAGATTTTATTGGGGCAAAGCTTCTGACCAAGTTTCATGAAGATGGGACAACAAATGTGGCCTCTTGAGTGTTTACGAGCAAATGTTAACAGACGGACGGACGTACGACGGACAAAGACCGGTCAGAAAAGCTCACCTGAGCAATCAGGTGAGCTAAAAATTAATCTTTTTGGATGTGTGGGGGGTGGGGGTGGAGAGGGGGTATAATGTGGAGGGGGTGGTCATTTATTAGTTTATCTTTCAAAAATATGAAGAAAAGAAAGGAAAAATATTTATTTAATTTATTTTTTTTTGGGGGGGGGATTCTGGGGTAGGGCGTGGGGGATGGTTTGGGTGGAGTCTATTGTGGTATGTCAGGTAAGTGTTGTTTTGTTAAAGTATGAATCAAATCTGATCATAAATAAAGAAGTTGTGGCAATTAAAGCAAAATTTATTTAGTTGACCTTGAGATTCAAGGTCATTCAAAGGTCAAGGTTAAATTCAACTTGCCAGGTACTGTACCCTCATGATAGTAAAGAAGTATTTGAAGTTTGAAAGCAATAGCCTCGATACTTTCGAAGTAAGTGCATCTAAACACAAAATTTAATAAAATATTCAAAGATTTTAAGCAAAAAAAGGGCCATAATTCCGTTAAAATGCCAGTCAGAGTTACATAACTTTGCCTGCACAGTCACCTTATGATAGTTAGTAAGTGTTGAAAGCAATAGCTTTGATACTTTAGGAATAAAGTGGACCTTAACACAAAACTTAACAAAATTTTCAATTTTCTAAGTATAAAAAGGGGCATAACTCTAAAAATAATGCTGACAGAGTAATGCACCTTAACCTACACAATTTTCTTGTTGCCATAAAGAAGTATTCCAAGTTTGAGTTAATTATCTTTGATAGTTTTAAAGTTTATTGACTTTATAAAAACCTTTAACCAACGCCGACGCCGGGGCGTAGTATAGCTCTCATTTTTCTTCAAAAAGTCGAGCTAAAAAGGAACTTCCTATTTTAATCTTTGTTTGACAATAAGAGCATTAGTGTTACTGGTCATAATGTGTTGTTTTTTCATTGTCAATTCATATAGTGCTTTGTATTTCTGTTTAAAAATACTGGTATTTGTGATGTATTAAATAATCACAAAGCTTTGTTCAATTTTGCCAGAAAGTTTTACCATGTTTTAATAGAACAAGTTTATTTATTTTTTGTATTGAGAATTGTTATACATTGTCAATGTCATAATGATAAAAAATAAACCCCATAACAGGTATTTTCTATTGTTTAGTTAAAGAAGAACAAGGTCTGGTTAAATATGGTGAGGTCCGATAAAAAATTTAAGTTATCGGACCTCATGTCCTGTACGATTTTTTTGTCTTTGGCGTGGGTCAGTCATTAGTCATACGATGCTGTCCGGTAATCTTGCGCAGTTAAGGGTCAATTGGTTAAAAAATTGTTCTTTTATAAATTGACAACATAATATCTAAATTTATTACGGAAATAATAAATTCATGTGCTTATTAACACAAAATATATGATTAATTCAGTGAAGAACTGTCCACTTTGATTTCAAAACAAACATGACTCACCTCATTTTCAAACTATCACAGTGTCCGGTAATCTTGCCCACTTTCTGTATTGACCTCGTTTAGGCAAAATTGTAGACACATGGTGTCCAATTATTGGCAAAAAACATTCCAGAAAAATATTAAAATTACCATTGAAATTAAATGTGGACTTCTAGTGCAGTTTTCGTTCACTACAAATCAACAAATAATATAGTCACTAGTAATATTGTACAATTAATAAAAAAAAGGACCGGTATGCGCGAAAAAAATGTTTATGCATAACGGGTTTGATTTTACCACGATCATGCTTCATAGTTTACAGAAAATATAAAAACTAGGCCATTGCGCATGCGGAGATCATACCAAATTGGTTTGACAGAATGGCGGGAAATAATGACTACGGGAAATAATTGACTATGTCGGTCTGATGCGATATATTTTCATGGCCAAAAATACCATAACTGATCGGATATTGTGCAATGGAATGCTAAATTACACAATGGATTTATGAATTCTTAATTTGAAGTATGAAAACGCTTAAAACTGCAGGGAATTTGTGATTCATTTCGAATTTTTCGTAAGTGGGCCAGTATTTACGATGTGTAGGGATGACGCAACCGGTGTTTAAATGTAATGATCAAATTTTATTTTGCATGAAATACGTACCTTTTAAATAAATAAATTATTAAATATGTGAAATTCCATCTTTCATCACTAAAGAAAACCATTTGTCGTCTGCGAGATTCGCAAATGCGAAGTGCGCAAGATTACCAGATGTGCAAGATTACCGGACTTAACTGTATAAAAGTCTTTGTCTTGATATCAATTATCAGTCATTTATACCTGAAACCTTTTCGATTTTAGCACCATAATTTCCAAAACACCAGGCTTTTCTTGATATTCTGGAGTCTGGTTTCCAGGGTAGAACCAGTACTTGGGTCTCTTTGAAGAGCTTGAGAATGCTTCCTGATAGGGCTTAAACATTGACCTCACCGTCACAAGGTTGACATTATATCCAGTACATCATTAGAAACAAGTCTGGGACCACAAAGCATGAAATCATGATCAGATTTGCAGTGAAATCTATTGGTACAAAAACACCACTAAAAGAATTAGGTCCAACTTATTTATTCATGCTTCTGCAACCAATACCCTTATGGTTTAATGTCTTCACATAAGAAATCCTCATATCTGTTTGATTCACCCTTGAAAAAAAAACAAGGTATCAACCATGCATTCATATTTATTTCAGAAAACAAATACATCATCTTACAACAGCATCCTGTGACACATGGGTGTAACCCTTTCCTACACAGAAGCAAACAATGGCTATATGCAACCAGCATATTACCAGAACAGCCTGCGAGTAAATTGCAGAATTTACAGGTTTTATGATGTTTGCTTCTCATCAGTATATTAGGGTTGGAGATAAATGCTTCAAAACTTTAATCAATCAGGAAAGGTATTTAATTTAAATTGATTTTCTAAGCAACTATAATAATAAAAGAGTAAAAATATGTACAGTCCACTCTCGTTATATCGACATCGGATATCTCGATATTCTCGATATGTCGAAGTAAGCTCAATGTCCCAACTTTTTTCCTTCTTTATCTATATAAATAAACATTGCATATCTCGATTTTCGTCATGTCGAATAATTTGATATCTCGATATAAAATTTTGTCCCGAGTCCCGATTTTACATGTATTTACTGTGGTTTATCTCGCATTGCGAATAACTGTTCCAGTGTCGGCAAAAGGTGCAATTTTTTTTCTTTGATACTTCACCGTCCTGCTTCGCCTGGCTGCTCCCGATACTGTGCGGTAGGAAATTTATCCGTTAATTGCATCAATGATCATACGTGTGTAATGTCGTTAGCCATTAACACTTGAGTAAGGCCTGTCACTTTAACTGTCACATTAACATCAATTAACTGCAATTAATACAAAGCCTGCCGAAAGGCTGAAAGATTAATTGTTTTTTCCAAACAACATTCCAAAATGCATGGAGTTATATTTTTGCGTATATAAACCGTCGCAAATTCGTCTTGATTGGACGTCAATTGCATCATAACTTTAAATAGCTACATTAACTGATGTTTACTCGACAATTTAGAAAAATTATAACCGCATGTGATCATGCAATTCTGTAATTCTTAAAACGTCATTTTAAGCATTTAAATAGCAAATTAATTGTGCCTCGTAAAAACACGTATATATCAGGTAAAGATTATTATGCCACACAGTGACGGCTTTAGTTAGACCACTTAGCATGTATTTAGATGTTGAAAACAGGGTAAATGTTCGTCTTATTTTTTCTTTGAAAACGCCTAATCGGATATCTCGAACTCTCGATATCTCGATATTTTTTCTTGTTCCCGCTGACTTCCAGATAACGAGAGTGGACTGTATCTGAGAGGTAAAGGGTCAACCCACTTAAATACATATTTTGACGCATTAGTAGTCCTTTTGAAAGTTACATTTAATTAAAAACCTTCCTTAATAAATTCAAGTTTTAAAGGCTTCATTTCCAACCCTTAGTTACTGATGAGCAGCAAACAGCATAAAACATGAACAGACTGCGAGTTACTCTCGGGTTGTTCTGTTTTTTTGCTGGTTGCACAAGCCATTTTTATTTTGCTTCTTATGTGGTAAAGGGTTCAACAAGAACTTACATCCTGGGACGTGCAGAGGTTGACACTATCTCCGCAGTTGACCTGGGCGATGAGAATTTCTGGTTTCTCCACGAAATCAAGGGCCACACGATTCAAGATGGGAACCAAGAGTTTGGTGATATGCTTCCTGTAAATTCAACAGTATTTAAGAATATCATCTATAGATTGGTTCAAAGAAAATAAAATTTAAGAAATTTCATTTACCTATTTTTGCTTAGTATTTATTTTGCGTTAAATCACATGTAATTTAAAGTTTTGCTTTGTTTAACTTTAATTTACTTTAAGCTTTCTGTTAGTTCATAGAGAAATATCAGTGAATTAAAACTGATAATTCACTGTTTTAAACAGTGAAAATTAACAGTGAAATTATCGATAATTTTCACTGTTTTACAGTGAAATGATGTATTTTTTTAATGAAATGACGTCAGTATTTCAGTGAAATTCTTACAAAAAACTCAAAAAAACAATTAAAATAAACGGTGAAAACAGCATAAAAGAAAAAAAATGTTGGATTCCATGGAATATTGATGCACTCGTCATCACAGAAAAAATATTTTTTCATTTGTGATGTGAACAAATAACTTACTGGTCATCGGAGAAGAGCACGAGGGTGAAATCTTCAGAAATGGAGTCCTTAAAGTCTTCATCTGTCAGGGTCACTATACCCTAAAACAGATTAACCCTTTCAGTGTGGGAACCGAATTTTGAAGGCCTTTGCAAACAGTTTGGATCCAGATGAGACGCCACAAAACGTGGCGTCTCATCAGGATCCAAACTGTTTGCTATTCTGATAGTATTCTTTGAAAAAAATGAAGAAAATGCTAATTTTAGAAATTCAGCAGACGACATTTTAGCAGACGACAAATTTCCCAGCATGCAAAGGGTAAATAGGAAATGCTGGATTTTCATACATTTAAATGGGTATCCAAATGAATAAGAATGACGTTTGCTGATTTCTAATGAATCTTCAACTAATTGGAGCTTAACAAATACTAGAGTCTAGGCTGTATTCCAGGGTTGTGCCGAGCATTTTTAAAATGTGCATCCTGAGGCTCTTAGGTAGTGTATTTTTAGGATCAATTACATGCAATAATCAAAAGTTCTCTGATTTCTGCAGCAGTTAATAACAGATCAGTTTAGTTAAATTTTATGCAAAAAATGAACAAAATTTCAATTAATATTTGAATTAGTGAGCAAGCTCATTAGCTTAATAATAAAACAAGATGTGTTTGTGAAACAATATGTCCCCTCATATATTTGACCTTTGACCTTGAAGGATGACCTTGACCTTTCACCACTCAAAATGTGCAGCTCCATGAGATACACATGCATGCCAAATATCAAGTTGCTATGTTCAATATTACAAAAGTTATGGCAAATGTTATAGTTTGACGCAATTTAAACCAACAAACAAACAAACCAACAGACAGGGCAAAAACAATGTTCCCCAGTATATACTGGGGGAAATAAAAATATTGTACAAAGAATAATACCAAACTACAATTTTTATAAATCATTTGAATTTTTGGGTTAGCTGTAATCTGCAGACATTAATGTCAGACAAATCGGAATAATAAACAAGAGCTGTCACCATAGGATGACTTCTGCCCCCTATAAACTCTTGATAGAAGTTATGAGCTTTTTTCGAAACCTAAACGCTGATTTCGAAACCTAAACAGGGACCCTAAATTCAAGGTCAAGGTTACAGGGGTCAAAATTTGTGTGTGTATGGAAAGGCCTTGTCCATATACACATGCATGCCAAATATGAAATTGCAATCTTAAGCGACATATAAATTATGAGCATTTTTTGAAACCTAATTGCAAAGTGTGACGGACAGATGGACGGACAGTCCACTCATTATTTGCCCTCCTTCCGGGGCATAAAAAGTACACCAAACTTCATCGACCATTCAAATTTGGGAGTAAGCTTAGAAGAACTATTCACAAAAATTAATGCCTGACAATTAATAATTGCTTATCAGATAAGCCTTTTTCTGGAAAAACTGGGCTTAATGCATGTGTGTTGTGTCTTTCCAGGAACAACTGGGCTTAATGCATGTGTGTTGTGTCTATCCAGGAAAAACTGGGCTTAATGCATGTGTGTTGTGTCTTTCCAGGAAAAACTGGGCTTAATGCATGTGTGTTGTGTCTATCCAGGAAAAACTGGGCTTAATGCATGAGTGTTGTGTCTTTCCAGGAAAAACTGGGCTTAATGCATGTGTGTTGTGTCTTTCCAGGAAAAACTGGGCTTAATGCATGTGTGTTGTGTCTTTCCAGGAAAAACTGGGCTTAATGCATGAGTGTTGTGTCTTTCCAGGAAAAACTGGGCTTAATGCATGAGTGTTGTGTCTTTCCAGGAAAAACTGGGCTTAATGCATGTGTGTTGTGTCTTTCCAGGAAAAACTGGGCTTAATGCATGAGTGTTGTGTCTTTCCAGGAAAAACTGGGCTTAATGCATGTGTGTTGTGTCTTTCCAGGAAAAACTGGGCTTAATGCATACATGTGTGTTGTGTCTATCCAGATAAACTGGGCTTAATGCATGTGTGTTGTGTCTTTCCAGATAAACTGGGCTTAATGCATGTGTGTTGTGTCTATCCAGATAAACTGGGCTTAATGCATACATGTGTGTTGTGTCTTTCCAGATAAACTGGGCTTAATGCATGTGTGTTGTCTTTCCAGATAAACTGGGCTTAATGCATGTGTGTTGTGTCTATCCAGATAAACTGGGCTTAATGCATGTGTGTTGTGTCTATCCAGATAAACTGGGCTTAATGCATGTGTGTTGTGTCTTTCCAGATAAACTGGGCTTAATGCATGTGTGTTGTGTCTATCCAGATAAACTGGGCTTAATGCATGTGTGTTGTGTCTATCCAGATAAACTGGGCTTAATGCATGTGTGTTGTGTCTATCCAGATAAACTGGGCTTAATGCATGTGTGTTGTGTCTATCCAGATAAACTGGGCTTAATGCATGTGTGTTGTGTCTTTCCAGGAAAAACTGGGCTTAATGCATGTGTGTTGTGTCTATCCAGGAAAAACTGGGCTTAATGCATGTGTGTTGTGTCTTTCCAGGAAAAACTGGGCTTAATGCATGTGTGTTGTGTCTATCCAGATAAACTGGGCTTAATGCATGTGTGTTGTGTCTATCCAGATAAACTGGGCTTAATGCATGTGTGTTGTGTCTTTCCAGATAAACTGGGCTTAATGCATGTGTGTTGTGTCTATCCAGGAAAAACTGGGCTTAATGCATGAGTGTTGTGTCTTTCCAGGAAAAACTGGGCTTAATGCATGTGTGTTGTGTCTTTCCAGATAAGCCTATGCAGTTCCTGCTAATCTACTGTTTACTTTTATGGAAGTTTTTGTTTCAAGAAATCTTTTAAAGGAACATCAAGTCTAGGTGTAAAGTGTCGTGATTTCCTGATATGCCTGTTTGGACTGCACAAGCAAAACTGGGATGAAAGTTAAGGCACATGCATTACACCCAGTTTTCCCAGAACAAGGCTCATATATCTGACCTGATCATTGGCAGCCTGCGCGGGGACAGCCCCGTCCTGAGACAGTTTCTTTTCCTCCACCTCTGCACTTGTGAGGCGCACAATAAACTGCTCAAAGTCTGCCATCTCTCTCGCGCCGCGGTAGTCCTCACTCTGGGGAACCAATCAGAATTTAGCATTTAAGATGTTATTAAACCAATCAGAATTGGGCATTTTATATTGAATTTTGGATTTCAAAAGCCATGAAACCAATCAGGATTGAGCATTTGAAATGTGATAAGCCAATCAGAATTTAGCATTTAACATACAATTGAGGAATGCTATAAAACATTCAGGATTAAGCATTTAAAATGTGATGAAACCAATGAGACTTGAGGATTTAAAATGTGATGAAACCAATAAGAATTGTGCATCTAAAATATAATGAAACCAATCAGAATTTAGCATTTAAATGTGGTGAAAACAATTAGCTTTGAAGATTTAAATAAGTCAATGTTAAATATGTGAGTTATTCAAAACAAGGCTCTAAGTATGGAAATTGATGTCAATTGCAGGAAACATACATGTGTAGGCACTTGAGCTATCAGATGTTGTGACTTCATAATCACAAGAGCCTATCTAAGATGTATTACACGAGCAGATAGGCCTTTCTAACACTCAGGTGCAACATAATAATGAGAAAATGAAGGACAAGGTGGTGATGTAAACAGGTAAACCTTTTCTCCATTGGTGAACCACATCAGTGTTGGGTAACCTCTGACACCATTCTTGCCACAGGTTGCAGAATTCAGAGTACAGTCCACCTGAAAGAGCATAAATACATAACTTATATAATTTATAAATATACATAATTCAAAGTGTCCGTTGTGGTACACAATACATTTGTTCTGGACTGCACATGCATCAGCTGATTCACAGACCGCAATCTGTGATACATGTAGTAACTAACATTGATGACATGGTTGCCATGGTTACTGAAGTTATACAAAAGATCAATTTCTATGGCTTGCTTTATTTCCAGTCACTTCATAACAAATGAATATTGTGTATCATTTTTAATACCTTAATCTCTACAACATTGAAACATTGGGGAAAATGATTGTGAAAGTAAGGGAATGTCCATGACAATCCATTCAGTAAAATATACCATTTATAGTTGTATTACAATGTACATTATATACTTGTACCTTTATTACTTTAACCCATTACCACTTAAATATGTATTTTCACGCATTTGGAGTCCCTTAAAAAGTTAAATTTGATTTAAGACCTCTCTTACTGGATTCAAATTTTCTAAGGCTTTATCTCCAAACCTTAAATACCAATAAACAGCAAACAGCATAAAACCTGAACAGACTGCGAGTTACTCTCAGGCTGTTCTGGTTTTATGCTGTTTGCACATAGCCACTTTCATTTTGCTTCAAAGTGGGAAAGGGTTATAACAGAACATAAATGCTGTTATCACTTTGTGTAGGAAAAAAATCTATGATAATGCTGGGATGCTGGTTGCAGAATGATTTGAATAGGACCAACATTCGCTGACGAGCTTCTAAAATATACTTCCAAGATTGAATTATAGATTATACTGAAATGCTGCATGTAATAAATTCAAAATGCGATCAATAAATATTGATGTAGGAATATGAATCAGGCTTTATCATACAGATGTCAGTGCATGAATATTCTTTAGAAAGTTTATCAATGGTAACAGAAGGTTCGATTAATGAGTGCAAATAAGTGGGAACAGATTGTTTCAATAATACAAAGCTAGTGTTTTAGTTGAAAATGCAGTGTTTTTTTCAACTGTTTCAAGGATATGACCTTTCCTCTTGCAATTACAGTCAATTTACTTTAAATTCGAAAAAATACTTATGCTGTATATTTTAAAGAGTTATTGATAAGACATAAATCAGAAAATCTTAATTATTACATATTAGTAAAACAAATATTACAACTTTAAAAGTCTTTATTTTATGCTTTCCGGTGGTTTATAGAGAAATATCAGTGAAATAAAACTGGTATTTCACTGTTTTAAACAGTGAAAAATAACCGTGAAATATCGATATTTTTAACTGTTTTCTTGTGAAATGACGTCATTTTTTCAACGAAATGACGTCATAAATCCAGCCAAATTATCCAATTAAACTCTTTTACAATGTAAATAAACGGTGAAAAAAAGCATCAAATAAAAAGAAAATTTGTTGAATTCCATGGAATATCGATTTTAATTCACTCGTGATCATAAAAAAACATATTTTATATGATCACTCGTGTAATAAAATCAATATTCCACCGAATCCAACAAATATCCTCTATTTATTTCTTCAGTTATCAGCTGTATTCACGAACATCTAAAAGTAAAACCATTAATTTGGAATGTTATGACTGGATTTTGGAAAAAACTATACTTTTTGCAAATATATGACCAACAAGCAAATTTGTTGAATTGATATTCCCTGCCAATATGCTTCTAGACACAAAAGCGTTATATTTGACACTCAAAAAAGCATTTTTTCAAGATACCAAGGGCCATAACTCCGTAATTAACTGATGGTGTATAATGACATTTGGCGTTCATCATCCTGTTATCCATATATATATATACTCATACCAAGTTTAAATGAAATCCGCAAAAGCACTTCCAAGATATGGCTCCGGACGAATGGACGGAAAGACGGACGGACAACGCCAAAACAATATCCCTCCGCCTATGGCGGGGGATAACAAGGGCTATACTATCAGTCCCAAAATGTCCTGAAATCAATTAAAATTCTTAAAAATCCCAGTATAAGGTTCCAACAGCAATATTTTGTACAGCTTTTTTGCCTAAATACCTTGCTTTGAAATTCAACCTGAGTTTTATTTTGACAAAAAATTGACACATTTAAAGCCATTTGTGTATATGTTCTTAGCTATTTTCACCAAACCAATTTTAAGGGTAATACAATTAAGCATTTCTAGAAAAGTATTTCATTAACATTTAATTGCAAAATAGAAAACAAAAGATGTAATCATGATTATAAAGCTTATTATTTCCCTTTTTGTCTTATGATTTCCAATTCTGAAGGGCGCCGTCACCTACTCTCAACAAGTGCAAAAAATCTGGGTGGGAGTAACCGAATACATGTAAATGCATCAAATTTTCTTCATCATTAATCTAGAACACAGAAAACCCAGCACCAGACGTCAGCTTTTTGTTACTGAGTGTAAATATCTCGTGGTCCAATAGACAAAATACACGTCACCAAAAGCGAGGCTATTGACACATGTGTTAGCCGTGAGAGCAAGCCAGAGGCTTTCTGATATATACTATATATGTACATACACATGTAGCTATGCTAATTGGTTAAATATTCACAATTAGTTCCTTGTTTCAAAATATATAGTATATCTTGAGGCAATTTTCAAGTAGTAAACAGTTCAAAAACATTATAATGACGTTAAGGGGTTAAGATATAACATTTTAAATGTTTTAATTGAAATTTTATTGAAAAGCAATACTGCCTCGTGTACATAATGAAAATTCAGTGGGGGCTGAAGACATTTCATTTATCATAAAAACACTTTAAAATAAAATAAATATCTGCAGTTAACTCTTAACCATTTAGATATGTATTTTTACGCATTTGTAGTCCCTTAGAAAGTCATATTAAATTTAAGACCTTTCTTACAAGATTAAAGCAGGCTGTTCTGGTTTTATGCTGTTTGCACATACCCCAGTAGCCATTTTCATTTTGCTTCTGAGTGGAAAAGGTTTAAAGACCTTAAGTAAATGACAAATACTGATCTAAAAGAAGACAGTTTTCACGTATGCTGTATGATGAAACGCATTTGCAGAAAAACATGCTTCATAGAAATATCAAGATCTCTCCCAAGATATCAGACTCAAATATTTTTCCACTTTGACAGTATTGTGTACATTTTCTAACAGACACCTGATATGATGACAAAAAAAAATATTTGGTGTTGAATATTTGTATAAATTTGTTTTAGAGTTTAAGTAACCACAAGGCTATAAATTAAAGCAAGAAATGGGACCATGCCAGGACACTAGATTTTCAACTTTTTACCAATCAATCAAGTATAATTAAATACAATTTGGAAGCATCTCAACGTGAAAGTAGTCTGTAAAATATTTCTTTGGCCTGCAGGGTAAAATACATCATAACTCTTATTCATTTTTAAAGACAACTGAAAGAGTTAACCCATTCATGCCTAGCGTCCTGAAAAAAGGACATTGCAAACAGCGTAAACCCAGATGAAACGCCGCATAATGCGGCGTCTCATCTGGGTCTACGCTGTTTGCTTAAAGGAATTTCTGTAAGAATTGTTCTTAATATAGAAATAAATATACAAGACATTCCTAATTTTGAAAATAAATTGATCCAATTTAGAAGGATGGGAGAGTCCACTTGACATTAATGGGTTAATACAGAATCGTGTCATTCATATGTCTAGCAGAGTAACATGCCTCATACGCAAACCCAGGAGAGAAGAAAATATTCAAACATGTGTTCCACAAGATCAATAAACTGTCATTTATTTCACAAAATGTTCCCACACGATAAATTTCTTTTTGATAAAATGTGGCAACAGATGTAAGTCCCCTTTGCAAGCTGACATACAAATCGACTCAGAAGTGAGTTAAGTCAACCTAATATTTCTTAAACTATTAATGGGACCTTTTCACAGATTTTGGTATGTACTGAAGTTTGTCATTAAATGCTTTATATTGATAAATGTAAAGATTAGATCTAAAAAGCTCCAGTAAAAAACAAGAATATAATTTAAAAAAAGAAAAAAGTAACCGTAAATTGGGCTCGAACAATTGACCCCTGGGGTAAAAGTCAAACAGTTAGACCACTAAGCCATCCGTGCTCATACAATGAATTATGTATTTTATACTTAAAATAAGCAATCCTCGTAGTGTCACAAAATATAACGACACCAACAGAACTCTCCAAATTATTCAACTGTTTGGTGTTGCAACGCTTTATAATTTTCAGGTTTTTAAAACATCAAAAGATGCATATTATGGCTATACTAAAGCATGGTAAATGGTCAGTATTACTGTTTCCACACAAATATCATAACGAAAAAAAAAAAATGCAAATCTGAAAAACAAAATTCAATTTACCAAAATGGAAAAGGTCCCTTTAATACCTCCAGAGATCATTAAGAATCTGTGCAAACAAATCAATATGCATAGTGACAGAAATTGAATTCAATTTGTGCAATCACAGAGATCGCACTTACTTTAATAATAAAGGAAAATACAAAGGGGAAAAATAACATCATCTTACCATAAATTTGAACTGAGAAACACTTTCAAATACATAAGTAAGGATATAATTGTATTCGATTAAAGGAACATATTCAAAACCTTTTATTATCAAAATGAATTTCAACCCACGCACTATTCACGCAACCATAATAGTCATCATCATCACAATCATCAACACCACCACCACCATGTCATTATCATCAAGGGCAGCTAAAAAGAATAAGTAAAACAAGAGCTGTCTCTATAGGATAACATATGCCCCTGATAAACGCTTTGCTAGATATTATGAGCATTTTTCGAAACTAAACGCATTTTTCGAAACCTAAACGCGGACCCTAAGTTCAAGGTCAAAGGGGACCAAATTTGTGTGCGTATGGAAACGCCTTCTCCATATACACATGCATACCAAATATGAATGTTACATCTGAAGGGACATAGAATTTATGAGTATTTTTTGAAACCTAAACGCAAAATGTGACGTACAGACCAGGGCCCTCACACTACTTTGGGGGAAGGGGTCCGCAGCCCTTAGGAGGGGGAATTTTCGCGGCGTTTCCCATTTTGGGGGAATTTTTTGCTTACTCTCATTATTTTATTTGTACATGTTTGCATTATATTCATTGCATTTTTCATAATTTAGTATGTTTGAAAAGATTAAATTGAAATAGAATCGAGATATAATAATCATGAGACACATCTTTCTATTAAAAAAAAAAAAAAAAAATTTTTAGGGGGAATTTTTCCCCCCAAAAGGGGAAAAAAGTATACTTTTCAGGTGGGGGACTGCCGCCGAAATTTCGGCGGCAGATTTGATAGATTGAGGGCCCTGCAGACGGACAGTGGGATCACTATATGCCCTCCTTCAGGGGCATAAAAACACACAAGAATTTCTACCTTTCAATTGTTTGCCATATCAATCCTCAACATCACCACCACTGTCATAACCTTTTTGAAGCAGTTAAAACGAAAAAGTAAAAACAAAAAAATCATACATTGCTACCTTTTCAATTTTGACTTTCCCATCAGTTTCAATTTTGTTTGCTTAGTTCATAAACAACAAGAGCTGTGTTTGTGAAAAAAAATGCCCCCTACTGCGCTTTGAGGCTGCACACTTGACTTGACTTGATCCTGAGTTTATTTGTCATCTGCTGCGGGATTAGTCCCAGTAGTTGGGGTAGGCAGCAGGTGGCTAGAGCGTCTATGCCCTGATTTCCACGCTCCTCTGTTCTGTTGGTCAGTGTCACCCATGCCACAGGTGTGCAGGTCATCCTTAATACAGTCAGACCACGATTTTCTTGGTCTCCCTCTACCTCTAGCACCAGGAATGGCCATCTTCGAGATTGAATTGATGCACAGCATTTAGAAAAAAATGACCTTTGACCTTGAAGGATAACCTTGACCTTTCACCACTCAAAATGTGCAGCTTCATGCAATACACATGCATTCCAAATATCAAGTTGCTATCTTCAATATTGCAAAAAATATGACCAAGGTTAAAGTTTTGGGACAGACACACACATACAATGACAGACAGACAGGCCAAAAGCAATATACCCCCCATCATTCGATCCATGGGGCATAAAAAGTAAACAAAAACAAGCATTGCTACCTTTCCAATTTTGACTTTCCCATCAGTTCCAACTTTCTTGGCCAGTTCATCCCAGGTGGGGGCCATCCTCTGGCAGTGTCCGCACCAAGGCGCGTAGAACTTTATGAAATGGTGGCCAGTTGCGATGTGAGCATCGTAGTTGGCATCTGTGAGCACATAGAGACCGTTTTCTGCCGTAGCTTGTGCAACTGGGGCCTTTGCGACTTCTTCTTCTTTCTTCTCTTCTTCCTTAACTTCTTCCTCCTGAATGATAAATTATCTAAGTTAGAAGTTAGATTATTGGCCAGGAAAGCACACATTGTTTTTTTGGCGCTTTAAAGCACACACCTGTTTCCACTCAGTGTACATGTATAT
Organism: Dreissena polymorpha; assembly: GCF_020536995.1. NCBI lineage: Eukaryota > Metazoa > Mollusca > Bivalvia > Myida > Dreissenidae > Dreissena > Dreissena polymorpha. The sequence continues at coordinate 21,830,551 of NC_068364.1, read as the reverse complement.
ACATATTTCTAAAAAATCTACAGAAGCCAATTTTCACAAATTATCAACGTTGAGCTAAGATTGCATTCTACATAGACATTCTCTTTTTTAATGGATTTTTTTAAGTACGTGTTTACAAAGAAAACGAATGTCAATTGCCATTCCAACAAGATGTGTTTGTTAAACACTATGTCACCCCCCCCCCACATATATTCGACCTTTGACCTTGAAGGATGACCATGATCTTGACCTTTCACCACTCAAAATGTGCAGCTCCATGAGATACATGTGCATGCCAAATATCATGTTGCTATCTTCAATATTGCAAAAAGTTATGGCCCATGTTAAAGTGTGAGGCAAACAAACCAACAAAACAACAAACCAACAGGGCAAAAACAATATGTCCCCCATTATAGACTGGGGGACATAAAAAGATTTTTTTCTGAGACAAACCAAAATGTTGACTTAAGTGTTGACAAATTAAGCTGACAAAAATAACTTCATAGTCCGGAAAACTGCTTGCTTTCATTACAAAAAAAGTATTTTGTTAAAATCTATTTTAATTGTCCAAATACTTTGATTTCATAACGATTTGTGAACATCAGAATTTAAATTGATATTATTGAAAATCAGTTGTCAAAGTCATGTGAAATGCATGTTATTTTATTATTTTTAAATGTAAATATATCAGTTTTGTAAACACTGCACCAAATCTCTTGATATATACCAGTTTAGTGCAAATGGGTTTGTCATTAATTTCGATCTCTTGATCATTTATTACTTTATCTTTTTATTTTATGCTGAAATCAGCAATATGATTAAAAAATTTAAATTAAAAAAAAAGAAAAAATCAAACACACAAACAAAAACAAACATTATTTTTAAAATAACCAAAAATGAGAAGCCTTTAAATGTTAATTTAGTACGGGAAATGTGTTAATTTAGTACGGGAAATGGCACACCAACACAAAATAAGAATAAATTGAGGTATGGGTAATTGTGGATAATAAAGAAACAAAGAGATACACAGATTCTAACCTTGCCAAGTCTCTCTTCAATAAACTTGCTGAATGCCTCGATGGTTCGGGCGTCCGCATATTTCTCGCCCTCTTTGTTCAGATTGAAGAATTTCACAGTGGGGTAGCCACGCACACCGTGAGCACTACATAATTCAGTCTCAACTGTGCAATCAACCTAAAAAAACATAAATAATAAACCTAAAACTTTGATCTTGCCCCAATTAGCCCCAGTCAGAATTATGGGGCCATGGTCTTTGATATTGCTTGATGATTCCAAAGACATGTCACAAGTTTCAATACAATATCTGTAGTAGTGGCAGGGATATGTAATTGTTGCATTCAAACTTTAACCCAAACTAAACTTTCATGCAAAAATTTACTTTACTTTTAAAAGAACGAAAGTGGGAATACTCATGCTTCAAGACTGGTCAAAGTTATAGGTGGTCATTGAATATTCATAAAGGTCCTGAACACATTTGCAATGTTTTATATCAATATCTACAGTATTGAGTAAATATAGAGATACGGAGTTGTTGCATGCAAACGTCAACCAGAGCTCTTGAACACAAAAAAGGGTCATTATTCTGCTAAATTGCAGGTTATGAAACTTGGTCAGTGACCTCATATGATGAACCGAAACACATGTGTGCAGTTTCAATTTAATACCTCTCATTGAAACAGAGATACATTCAGATGTTGGATTTTTACCTCAACCAAAGTCCATGTAGAAAATAAATTGCAGGTCTGAGTTATGAAACTTGGTCAGTGACCTTTAACAATGACCCCAAACACATGTGTGAAGTTTCAAATTAATTGATATGCAAATGTTACTAGTTTATCTTAACCTGATCATTATTTGCTGGGCAACAGATACCATTTCATGTCAATAAGTTTTTACTACAAGCTTTTTGTAACAATTCCTTTTTACCCAATTATTTTTTGACAATTTGATAAACACCCATTTTCTCCTCTGCATCCTTGTGTTCGGTACTAATATTGTGCTTGACTATAGTGTACTTTTGAATATTGCATGATCCAGCGCTAGCTTATTTTGGTTGCCCAGCTAAAGGCTACCGAGCCCAGTACCATGTACAATGTACATGTAGTGCATCATGTGTGACTTTCTTAAAATAAAATTATAGATAACTAAACAACAAAATTGCTAACATGACACACTTTCTGTGACTTAATATGAGTCTGAGTGGAATCATTTCCTTGGTCTTTATAAATGAATATTATTAAAATAATTATTAATCCACAGTGGCAAACTTTTAATTAATGTTTAATGGCACTGAATTGTTCTAAGCTTTTAAAAAAAAGCATGTTGCCTGGCTGTCTACCAACTTTTGATTTTGAGTTGCCCGGGACAATCTACTTGACGGGCTCACAGGCAACCACTAATTTCCATCCCTTCCCAGATTGAAAGACCCCTGGCTCTACCACTTGAGAAAAAAAGAGCAATTAATTGACAATAAACAAATAAATGCTAAGATAGTGTTGCCTTGCCTTATGTTATCCACATTTAGTAAAAGAAAGAAATTAGGAATGCAAGAGGTTAACCGGTTAACCTACCGAAACGATCAGTTAACCGGTTATATTTTCGGGAAAAGATTAACCTGGGAAAAAGTATTTGATAATGTTTTTTTACGCATGACATACTGCCAACTTGCGCTGGCGACTAGTTAAAACAACATGCCGCACCATCGACATTAATAAATAATGTGTCAACAATAAAAGTAATAAATCAATACCTTTGTGATAACAAATAGGGGGTACGTTTTGATAATTGGCCCTAATTTTTTGTTTGACTCGCAAAATTGTAACAAACAAGCTGCGGTAGGTGCGAGCTATCAAGCGAAGACGTACCTCCGGTAAATGACAGTTTATCGAACTCGCGATAAAAATCAGTTGACACATTGGACGGCTTATTTTGATGAACCAATAGCCAACACAGATTGCTCGCGAAAATACCGTTTTATAAGTGGCAATTTTTTAAAAATTGCATTCGTAGTTAAAATCTTGTCGAGTAAACGGTGTATTTCTTTATCAGAATATAATATCATTAGTATAATTTACGTCCAACGATTCCACCATTTCCGTCCTATGCAGGTTTTATTTAAGAAAGCAAATTATTAAGTAATTAAACATCAATTGTACATATTTTAAAAATAAAACCGTTAAATTTAGTATTTGTATAATTGCCTAAAATTTGCGCGCTATGGTACGTTAACAAACATACGTAACTATCAGTATATGAGATCATAATACTTAGTTACTTCACTATTAAATAAAAATACTGATTATATAAATTATTAAATTTACAACTTAATTTTGTTCAAAATTGATTTAAATTGCATTTGTGTCCTTTATTTTACCCACATTTTTTAATAAATGTATAATGAATATCAAACGATAATACGTTTGCTACATACGCTAAATGCAAACAACAAAATATGCAATTATCGAATAATAAGATGCGGATTCGTTGAACACATATCACCCACTTAACGTCAACTGGCAGGAATTAAATCATTTGAATATCAAGTAAATTTAATTTAAGTTTAAAAAATTAAAAAGAATGAGCAACGGAACACACCATTTTTTGAGCGATACGATGCGAACGTTATATGAGCGGCCCAACCAAAAATAAGTTTAAAACACATGAAAATGAATATTCTGTAGTTCTTCAATAGTTTTTTAACTCCTATGCATTTACGCAGAAAAAAAATTAAATATATAGCATCCATTTACACAATTATTAAAATAAATTGTATAATACATTTTATTACGAAACTTGCATGTTATCAACACAAGCGATTTCAAATTACTTTCGTTTCTATAGAGCGGTTAGAGCGGTATGACATTTTTTACGTACTCTAATAATTTGCACTACTTAAGGCGTTTCAGTTAACCGGTTAATAACAGGTTACAGCATAAGGTTAACCGGTTAATTATTTTTGTAACCTCTTACATCCCTAAAATAAATATAAATCAATCGTTTTTATTTAAGTGATAATTTTTATTTAAGTGATATTACCTTTCCAATTGTAACTTCTCGTTTTTCAATGTTGTACTTAACAGCCAGTTCATCCCAAGTCGGAGCCAAGCGCTTGCAATGTCCACACCTGTAAGAATTATTTATATAGTAAACAAGAGCACCGCCTTGCGGGTGCAGACCGCTCATCTATTTTCTTTTTAAAGGTGAAGGGACTCTCATTATCAATCACAAAGGAGGGAGGGGTGGAGTGAAGAGGGGTGCATAGTGTGGGGTTGTGGACATTTATTACATTATCTTCCAAAAAAGCGAAAAAAAAAAAAAAATCGGGGGAGGGGGAGGGAAGGGGGGGGGGGATTTTTTGGGTGCGATGGTTGGACGGTATTTCAAACATAACCGTTTAAAAAAAAAAAAAAATTGGGGGGGGAGGGGGTATAGTGTGAGGGTGTGGTGGTAATTTGTGAGATGATCTTAAAAAAAAATAAAAAAAAAAATAAAAAAATAAAATAAAAACAATTGGGGGTGGGGGTGGGGGGGGGTGGGGGGGGTGGGGGGGGGGTGGGGGAGGGGGGTATAGTGTGAGGGTGTGGTGGTCATTTGTGAGATGATCTTAAAAAAAAAAAAAAAAAAATTAGGGGAGGGGAGGGGGGGAGGGCACGGGGGATGGTTTGGGTGGAGTCTATTGTGGTATGTCAGGTAAGAGTAGTTTTGTCAAAGTATCAATCAAATCTAATCATAAATAAAGAAGTTATGGCAATTTTAGCAAAATTTAATAATTTGACCTTGAGAGTCAAGGTCATTCAAAGGTCAAGGTAAAATTCAACTTGCCAGGAACAGTAACCTCATGATAGCATGAAAGTATTTGAAGTTTGAAAGCAATAGCCTTGATACTTAAGAAGTAAAGTGGATCGAAACACAAAATTTAACCATATATTCAAAGTTACTAAGTCAAAAAAGGGCCGTAATTCCGTAACAATGACAACCAGAGTTATGCAACTTGTCCTTTTACTGTACCCTTATGATAGCTTGTGAGTGTTCCAAGTATGAAAGCAATATCTATGATACTTTAGGGGTAAAGTGGACCAAAACACAAATCTTAACCAAATTTTCAATTTTCTAAGTATAAAGGGCCCATAATTCCGTCCAAATGCCAGTCAGAGTTACATAACTTTGCCTGCACGGTCCCCTTATGATAGTTAATAAGTGTTGCAAGTATGAAAGCAATAGCTTTGATACTGTAGGAATAAAGTGGACCTTAACACAAAACTTAAGCAAATTTTCAATTTTCTAAGTATAAAAAGGGCACATAATTCTGTCAAAATGCCAGTCAGAGTTACATTACTTTGCCTGCACAGTCCCCTTATGATAGTTAGTAAGTGTTGCAAGTATGAAAGCAATAGCTTTGATACTTAAGGAATAAAATGGACCTAAACACAAAAACTTAACCAAAATTTTCAATTTTCTAAGAGTAAAAAGGGCACATAATTCTGTCAAAATGCACGCCAGAGTTATCTAACTTTGCCTGCCCAGTCCCCTCATGATAGTAAGTAAGTGTACCAAGTTTGAATGCAATAGCATTGATACTTTCTGAAAAAAGTGGACCTAAACACAAAACTTAACCAAAATTTTCAATTTTCTAAGTATAAAAAGGGCACATAATTCAGTAAAAATGCACGCCAGAGTTATCTAACTTTGCCTGCCCAGTCCCCTCATGATAGTAAGTAAGTGTACCAAGTTTGAATGCAATAGCATTGATACTTTCTGAGAAAAGTGGACCTAAACGCAAAACTTAACCGGACACCGACGCAAACGCCGACGCCAAGGTCTTAAAGAGCTTAAAATGTAAATTGCTTGGAGTGCTACAAGCGCCTATTATGTGAAGAAAATCATGCCTGTCTAGCTTTAAAGGAACCTTTTCACATTTTGGTAAATTGACAAAATTACAAAAAAATTGTTTCAGATTCGCAAAGTTTCATTGCAATTATGATATTTATGAGAACCCAGTAAAACTGAACATCTGCTATGCTCTAAAATATCCATTATATGCATCATTTGACGATTTAAAAACCTGAAAATTATAAAACGTTGCAACGCGAAACGATTAAATAATTTGAAAAATTCTGTTGTTGTCGTTATATTTTGTGACACAACGAGGATTGATTATATTAAGTATAAAATACATTATTCATTATATGAGCATGGATGACCAAGTGGTCTAAGCATTAAACTTTTACTCCAGGGCTCAGTGGACCCAGCCTAGTTAATGGTTACTTTTTTCTTTCTTTATTGTCTTCTTGCTTTTTACTGGAGCATTTTAGATCCAATATTTACATTTATTGATATAAAGCATTTAATGACAAACTTCATTACATGCCTAAATCTGTGAAAAGGTCCCTTTAAACAAGAGCACCGCATTGCAGGTGCCAACGCTCGGCTGCATGTGCAGTTTTAAATAATTGAAAGCTTGTCAGAAGAATATTTTTTTTAGATGTCACAGTGACCTTGACCTTTGACCTAGTGACCAGAAAATCAATGTGGCGTATAGCACTCATCAATGTGCAGCTACATATTAAGTTTCAAAAGTGTAGGTGGAAGCACTTTTATTTAAGAGCCAATGTAAAGGTTTTAGCACGACGCCAGACAAAGGACAACGAGCTGGCTATGACAATACCTCGGGTTTTCTCCGAAAACAGCCGAGCTTAAAATGAACATGAACATTAGAGTAAACTGTTATTTTCAAATAAATTGAAAGCATTATACAGCAAGTTGTTTTCACTTTAGTATTGTATTCTGCTTGGAAAGAAGTCTGAATTAATAATTGATGATTTTAACATCATGTCCATACACATCATCATGAAACAATACCAGTATTGAAATCAATATTTTAATATGTAGTCAATACTTGTTTAGAGTTTTGAAGTTTATGCTGAAGATAATAAATATTTAATTGTTAGTGATACATGTCAATGATCTCAACATCAATATTGATCCATCGAGAAATCTGAGATAGTGTATTGTAGCCTCCAACCAGTCCTTACCCACGGATTGTGTCTGGGTAGAGGGGAGAATTAAGACATGGGCTTATTTTTCTATTTTATGTGTCCTTTATTGATATTATTTCAGAGCTTAAACAAGCACCAAAAGATAACATTTGAAATTAAAGCAAAGGGTCACCTCTAAATATGATGTTAAAGCACAGTAGTACCAGTGTATTGGAAATTCAGACACGGAGGTACCCCTGATTAGAAAATTCAGGCATAAGGGTACTTGTCATTTGGAAATTCACGCTCAGGCGTACTCCTGATTTCAAACAACCCTGATTTGGAAATTAAGGCAGTGGGGTATCCCTGACTTGGAAATTCAGGCACAGGCATAGACCTGTACTTAAAGGCTCAAGGAAAAAAAAACTACAGTTGTTTTACAAAATCTAACACTTTTCAAAAATATGAAAATCTGTGAAAAACTCCCTTTAAAGCAATGAAATTTGGCAATTGGTGTGAATTAGTGATTTTTTTCCTATGCAACTATTTCCCTATCCAGTAAAGGGACCCTTTTTCTATGCCAAACACAGTATACCATAGGGGTTGGCCCAGAGGGGGCCTTGGGCGATATTTTAGCCAAAAGTCAGATATAAGGTTTGTTTTATAATATTGTTAAAAACAACTCAAACATAATTTGCAAAAATCTCATTGTTGTGTTTGCATTAAAACTGCATTTATCAGCAGGCTAAAAAATATTAAAACAAAATACAATTATCTGCAGATCCACTATTGTGATCTTTTATTCTGTGATTTTTAATATATCAGAATCATAGAAAGCGATTTTTTCAACATTTTAATTTTCCTGGTTATCAGACTTTCATAACAGAATCCACAGGGGTTTTTATCTGATTTTGGGGAAAGGGCCTGGACTTTTTTGAGGGGAAAAAAATCGCACAAAACGCCGGATTTTGGGGGAAAAATTCACATGAAACGCCGGTTTTTTGGGGAAAATAAGGAAAGTCTTAAATAATCAAATTGGCATATTTTTCTGTTTTTAAAACATATTCAAGGAAACAGAAAATTTAATAATGCAATATTTTTCTATTTTCTACACTAGATCAGGTTAACTTATATATTTAAAGGTTAAAAAAAAAATTATTTTTTTTTTTTGGAGGGGAAAATGAAATCTAGGGGAAAATTTACCAGCTGAGGGGAAAAAAAATCGAGGGGGGGGGGACTTTATTGCATTAAATGTACATAATACATTACATTTACACATGTGAAGTGCGACAAACAATTATATGACTTGCAAAACATCAAAGAACAACAGTACATATGCTGCGGAATAAATTCAGTCAATGTGTATAGAATAAATGTGAATGCCAGAGATCAATACTATTTGTAGTGATCCAGTTAAAACTTCAATTATTTGTTTTTAATTAAGAAAAAATAATTCAACACACATTGATCTTAATGTTCTCTTTAAAAAGACATTTTCAAGCAGTCAAATATTTATATCCTAGCTTTCTCTAAGATTGATGTGATTTCATACAAGAAGACCAGGCTTTTTCCGCTCCATTTTGGGAATACGCCACACTGGAATTTTGGGAATTTCGCGTCGTGAAAACCCCCATTTTGGGAAAAAAAATATTCGCAAAATTGGCTCAATTGGGAAAAATTATCGCATGTAAATAGTGTTTCTTATATTTCAAAGAAGCCGTTAACTGGTAAATAACGACTATTTTGATAACTTATTATTAACATTTTACAAAGTATTATAAACATGTGAGATAAGAGCAGGTTTTTTAATCTGAATTTGGGGAAAAGGCCTGGCCTTTTTTGAGGTGAAAAAAATTGTGCGAAGCGCCGGATTTTGAGGAAAATAAGGAAAGTCTTAAATAATCATTAACATATTTTACAGTTTTTAAATCAAATTCAAGGCAACAGATAATTTAATTATGCAACACTTTCTATTTTCTACACCGGATCAGGTAAACTTATATATTTTAAGGTAATATTTTTTGGAATTGGGATTATTTTTTTTTCAGTTGGGAAAAAAACAACCAGATTTGCATTGGGAATGGGGCCAAATTTCGGACCCGTGGCATAGGGCGGAAAAAGCCTGAAGACGTATAATTTGTGCAACCATTTATTCAGGACAAATGATTTTAACAAAATAAATCTATCTCTGTATACTACCAACCCCTCTTTCGGGTATTTTGGCAGAGGGACATTATCAAGACAGTTTCCTGGAAAGAACCAGTACTAGGTGTCTATGGAGGAGATAATGAGAACGCTCCCCGAGTGGGGTTCGAACCCACGAACTCCAGATCGCTAGGCGGACACCTCATCCACTACACCACTGCTAAAATTGGTCAACATCACTTAAACAATAATATTAACAAACTATTTTGATGTCGGTAAACAACAGACATAAAAAAGCATTAGGTTATGTTAGATTATTTACTTGAATTGTAATCGCACAAAGTTGGGGTATTGGCTTTAACCTACAGCATTTGTGTCAAATGAAACAAATACGGTATTTTTTCCCAATTTGGAAAAACGAAAAAATCAATTATCGATAGCAGAGATTACAAATTGAAAACACTTAAAAATTGTAATAATAGTAAGTTGACCATCATGACTTTTTTTAATTCATTGCATTTGCCTCTTCGTCTTAAGTTGTGTTACAAAATAAAAATATAAATAACTTAATAAGAAATATCATACTCACCAAGGTGCGAAGAACATTACAAAAAGTTTGTCTTTTTCAACCGCACTATTAAACAAATCTTTTGTGTATGACACTGCATTCGCTCCATGGTCATCGGATCGGATATGAACGGCTAATAGGAGCACAAACAGACAGCTGACAAACATTTTTTGCATTTTGATTTGAGATGCGCTCATGACGGGTTCACGACAACAACTAGCAGACAGTAACGTGTACACAACAATAAATCTGAACGGTAACTTCCGTAGATCATCGAATATCGATCAGGCTACACCCCACCATATGAGGGAACCTATACCTTTTATTGATAAAACTCGGTAATTATGTGCCATATGTATCTAATTTGTATTAAATTAAATAAAAGAATATAATAAAGACCTACGTAGTAATGCAATAAACTTTGAACATATAATCGCAAATGAATGTAAAACCCAGCGTAGCCTAACTTAATTATAGGGAGTAGTAGGTCATAATACACCAAATAGTTTCCCTATATAATTCAATGTAAAAGCGACAACTTTGAGCGAAAATAAATGCAACATTTTGCACATAGAGACCCCCATAACCATACCTTTTCTTAAAGGCCATTCTAAGCGGAATCGATTTATGCAATAAAAAAGATATGTCATGTACAATGCAAGAAAGAACTTGACACAAATCAAAATCGACTGTTTTTGCAACTTTTTTTTTCGGCCGTTTCTTAGTGGAATGTAACCTTTTCTAGTGCAATGGTTTACTATAGTCTTCAAGTGTATCATATTTCAGGGATTCAGTAGTGAACACCTATTCATGCCCTACCATTATCTCCACAAGATAACACCTGAATAATGGTAAAAAGTGTAAAACATGCCTTCCTGTCAACTATGATATTTTTTTAGAGAGTACAGCCCTACATGAAGCGATCATTTAGTGTATTGTAACCTAGTATCAAGATTCAACACAAACAACAACAACAACTTTTATGACTTCCTTTTCCGGTTTTGCAACAAGGAAAGTGTACTGTTCTCTACGAGCTAAGGCCTATCTGGCGACGTACACTGTCATTAAGGAACATCACTTCGCAAACTTTCTAATTTAAATACTATGGCTTCAGGAGACGAATTAGCTTGCACATATGCCGCCCTGATCTTGTCTGATGACAACGTATCGATCACGGTAAGTAGCCCGTGTGTTGCTTCAGTTTCAAGGTACAAACATTTCTTTATTGATCTTTATCGTCATACCTGCATGTATACAGTTCTCATAACTCTTGAATGTGACGAAACGTGCGAAGCGAAAACAATTGTTTCATTTACTTCTGACAAAAGTGAAAATATTTAAGTGCATTAACTTTAAGATAATATTTTAAAATGTGTACAGTTTCTCAACCAGTTCCGATTTATTTGTATTTAATTTTCCATAATGCCCCCACTAAAAACAAAAAAATAAGTGTCTTACTTAAGGATATACATAAATTAAAGGAATTAATTAACAAAGTTTTAGCAAGAAAGCTATTATGCTTACAGGGGGATAAATGCGGCAAAAACTTTGGAACTGATTGAATGAGTTATGTTTTTAAATGTGCATATGGCAGGGACATAGAAGGCTTTATTATGTTCAAATAAACTTTTCTGATTGAAAGCAAATGCCATGACAATTTTTTTGCCGGGTGTTTCTAAACTGGTTTACTGATTGTATACATGTATATTTAAATACATTATATGTACACCACGCGGCCCGCGATTTTTGCCTAATCACTGACACGCGGTGGTCATTATTTATTTTGGGTGAAAAATCACAGCAATCTCGCTTGTATCATCACGCTAGGTCGAGCATGATCACGGCGAATGCGATGAATATAATCTCTGGGGTGATTCACCGCGTTCCCGGTTAACGTGTTGAAGAACGATTTTCCTACCTTACATGTACATATATAATCTTAACAGAGATTATAGCAATATGGGATTATTAGCATTGTTTGCAAATATAATTGAGTATCCTTTTTAAAATGTCAACATGTATTTCACACCCATGTCCCTGACAGTTTTTTTTTGTCTTTTTAAGTGCTGCATATAAAACAAAACAGTGTTCGCACCTAGCTGTATGATACCGCACCTGGATTAGTGATAATTGCGTTTTTGATTATGCAATTAACAGTTTGAAGCCATGGAGAACTCACAACTGATTGTAATGTAATCGTCGTATTTTTCCAATTCTCGATTCCCCGATACATACGTTTCAACTGTCTCAATCACATACATGCAACTTCTTCTGTCTTTATCCATTACTCGATAATCCCGCATATGCCCGATTTCCATTTTTAAAGCGAATTCTGGTTAGTATTGACAATAAGAGTCCCAAAGAATATCATACACAAACGTTCGAAAATATCAAATGAATTTCGGCATATGTTTCTATTTAAAGATTTGATTAAATAAGCGCCGAACCAGATCAGTTGTATTCTACATGTGTAAATCACCTGACACGGTTTGCATGCGTCGTGTACAGCTATTTTCGGTTACAAATTCTAGCCACAAATACATAATGCAAATAAATTATGCCCCCCCTGCGAAAAAGAGGGGGTAAATTGCTTTGTTCTGATAAAAAGCGCGCGAAAATTGGCTTGTGTGTATTTATTTGTAAATAAACATTTCATAGTGGGTAAAACATTGATATCATTAATTTTAATTTCCATTAAAAGTTTCGTTGTGAATTTCAACTTAATTGCCGCGGTACCTCGCGAAATACTTTGCATTGACATTTCCTCTAAATAAAATATAATTAAAACACGCTGTATTGTAACCGTTACGCTGTTTCAGTTCCTTCGTTATTATTGAGACAATTATTGCATTCAGTGTTTTTTTTCACTTATTGGGGAATGGTGGCAGGGCCCGTCCAAAGGGAAAAAAATCCGTTGTTTTTTTAGGAAAAGGAGAAATTTGTAATGATATTTATTATATGAATACACATGTTTGTATACCAACCAGGGCTCGACATTAACTTTTGAAGCCACTTGTCCAGTCGGACAAGTAGACCATAATTTCACTTGTCCTGACCAAAAAGCAACTTGTCCTGACCATTATATCTTTAATCTGCTCAGTTCTTTGCAAAATAATGAAATAATACAAAATGCTCAAATCATAAAGACTTGAATCGTTCAAATTACATGCAAACATAATTGTAGGCAATTTCAATACAAAAAGAACTGACTAGAATAACAGGAAAACTCAAGATTATTGATTTTTTAACATTATACAGAGCCATTATACCTGACAAAAACTTGTGTGTTGCCAATATCAAACAGAAAATGTTAAAAGTGATGTATATGTACAGTACTTAACTGATATTTAAAAAAAAAATCATTCTATACATAGGAAGGACGTCACTACGTTAATTGTCTGTAAGATCTGCATGTACCGGGGTCGTAAAATGCATATTCTTTACAAGGGAGAATATTCTTTTATCTTGGCAAAGAAAAAAATGTTAAGGGTTGCTTCCCTTGTGAACAGTTCAGTGTAGTACATGTATCACATGGAACTATCGGAATATCTCGGGCTTCAACGATTAAACGTATACAAAATATACTTGGAAAAGTTGATATCTCCACAGAAATAATGGCTTTAAAGGCATTTTTCTAAGTTATACAATTATAATGACCACATGTCCTGTCGGACTAGTAAATTTCTTTATTTACTTGTCCGGACTAACAATTTGGTTGTCCCGGACAGTCGGACTGCCTTTAATGTCGAGCCCTGCCAACTTAATCGATAGACTTAGTGCACATGCTTATCTAACATTTAGGGATCATCATTACGGGTCTTAGCAACTTCCACGGACCATAATACACAGCCCGATGGTTACTTTCAGTAGCACACGTGGTCAGAAACTAACAAGTTCGAGTAATAAAGCACAGAGATTATGATCTGAAAATTTGCACGAGGTCCGAAATGAAACAGAATGCCACCAAATCAAACGATTCACCGCCTAATTTTAAATGTAACAAACTATGTTTGAAACATTTAAAATAACAATAATTCCGAATGATCACGGCTTCCATTTTCAAAAGTATATGCCATTCAACATTAATTGAGAAATAGTAAAGACAAACGTTTACTATTGTTCCATCAAATGAATTTTACACGCTACTATTTTATTAAATAGATCTAGCAGCCCAATCGGGATTGGAGACGCGTACATCATCTGAAGCAATGTGTAAATTTAAATTTAAATGCACATGTAAAAGTCATTTTCTAAAAATCTGGACGAAGTGTAAGTATTCATTTTACAAATCAACCATTTGATTTTATTCAAATGGTCGACATTTTTTATATTTGTGTCGTCTGTGTATTTTAGCAAGTTTTATGCAAATATATATCGTTTATTTCAACGTTAAAAGCAAGTCTCATTTCTGAGATTAAACTATGTAAATTTCTTCAATATGGTTACTGACCTACATAATCATTGACAGATGACATCCGATGGAAATTGTATGAAGTATGCAGAGAAGCTGACGAAATGTTAAAACAATCGCGTAGAAGTAAAAATATCAGGTTATTTTCTGTACCTGTTTCTTATATCCGCGAATTATCGCAGAGTGCCTCGGCATGATACGGAGTGAATACTCGTTGTGGCTGCTGAGAAACTTCGAAAACAAAAGCATTTGTAGCTGCGATTTTTGTTGGTTTTGCGTGAGCTGTACTGCGCAATTGTTATTTAAACAAATAAAGATATTGTTTGGTAGTCAGGATTCAACATTCAGCAAGTACGGTGTTACTTTCATATTGGAATACATTTTCGCGATATAATGTGATCGTCAATAATAATGACATAAGTTAATAAGTTGAATTTTAAATATAGTAGTCAACGCCAATCATGGCGATTCGCTGTGTTTTGCGATGATTCAACAGCTGATATTTATCGCGAGATGGTTGCAGTGAAATCACGGCGAATCACCCGTAGAGTGTTATCACGGTGAATCACCGCGATTTGCCACGTTGACCCAAAGGTGGTGATTGGTGATTAAGGCAAAAATCGCGGGCCGCGTAGTGTATCGTCACATTTATTTGTTTAGAGTTCCCTTTATTATCATGGTATTACTTAACTTAAAATGTGCTTCTTACCCTGCTTTAAATTATATCTGCAGATTACACCAAAATTTATTTAAACTGTTAAAGTATGTATGAGTTTAATGATGGTTTTATTTTCTAACAGGGAGACAAAATTGCAACCATTCTTAAGGCAGCAGGAGTGTCTGTAGAACCATATTGGCCAGGTATGAAACATGTACATTTCTGCTATGTTCTGTGTTCAGCAATATCAAGAAAGCAATTTATGGCATCACCTTTGAAGTATTTCAATTGTGTCAAATTAATAATGTCTGAAAGGTGTTTTTAAGCTCACCTGAGCACAACGTGCTCATTGTGAGCTTTTTTGATCGCCTTTTGGCTTGTGAACACTACAGAGGCCACATTTATTGTCCGATCTTCATGAAACTTGTTCAGAACATTTGTCCCATTGATACCTCGACTGAGTTCGAAACTAACTCATGCTTGGTCAAAAACTTGGTCAAAAAAGAAAAACAGTGCTCCAGCTAGGCCTAAATCGAAGGGCGCTGCGCCCTGCCCTCCCGAACCTCCGCCCTGCCCCCCTCCCCCCCCCCCCCCCCCCAAAAAAAAAATCTTTTTTTTTTTACATATGATTATTCATAAATCTCTTATTACATTGTAATTACTTTAATCCTCATTGTAGACATTATATTTGAATGGTTTAATATTAATGGGAATAATACAATTATTTATAACATATAAATTAACATGCAATAAGAAGCATTTCAGAAACACCCACGCGCTCGTACATGCCCTTTTCACAAAATACTGCACGTCGAAAGTGCCCTTTTGACAAATTACTGCGCGTCGAAAGGGCCCTTTTGAATCATAAGCCCCCCTGCCCTTTTCAAATCCTAGCTGGAGCACTGGAAAAACATTGTGAACACTAGAAGTCACATTTGATGCCCAATCTTCATGTAACTTTGTCAAAATGTTTGTTTAAATGATATGTTGGTTGAGTTCAAAAATGGTTCTGGTCCATTGAAAAACATGGCCGCCAGGGGGCGGGGCGGTATTTCTTATATGGCTATAGAGAAACCTTGTGAACACTCTAGATGTCACAATTTTTGCCCGATCATCATGAAACTTGGTCAAAACATTGGTTTCATTGATATCTCCGACAAGTTCGAAAATGGTCCAGATCGGTGAAAAAACATGGCCGCCAGGTGGGGGGGGGCAGTTTTTCTTATATCCAGGGGGCAGGGCAGTTTTCCTTATATGGCTATAGTAAAACCTTGTTAACACTCTAGAGGCCACATTTATTGTCCAATCTTCATTAAATTTGGTCAGAAGATTGGTCTGTATGATATCTTAAATGAGTTCGAAAATGGTTACTTTTGCTTGAAAAACATTGCTTCCAAGGGGCGGGGCATTTTTATGCCCCCCTTCGAAGAAGAGGGGGTATATTGCTTTGCTCATGTCGGTCTTTCAGTCCACCAGGTGGTTGTCAGACGATAACTCAAGAACGCTTGGGCCTAGTTCCTTACATGAATATATATATATATGGCTATAGTAAAATCTTGTTAACACTAGTGACCACATTTATTGTCTGATCTTCATGAAACTTGGTCAGAAGATTCATCCCAATAATATCTTGAAGAGTTCAATAATGATGCCGGTTGGTTGAAAAACATGGCCGCCAGGGGCGGGGCATTTTTCCTTATATGGCTATAGTAAAATCTTGTTAACACTCTAGTGGCCACATTTACTGTCCAATCTTCATGAAACTTGGTCAGAAGATTCATCCCAATAATATCTTGGATGAGTTCGAAAATGGTTCCGATTGGTGGAAAAACATGGCCGCCCAAGGGGCGTGGCATTTTTCCTTATATAGCTATAGTTAAACCTTGTTAACAATCTTCAAGCCATATTTATTGTACGATCATCATGAAACTTTGTCAGAAGATTTGTCCCAATGATATTTTGGACAAGTTCGCAAATGGTTCCAGTTGGACATGGCCACCAGTGGGCGTGGCATTTTTCCTTATTTTATGGACTTATGAATCTTCATGAAACTTTGTCAGTATATTTGTTAAAATGATATCTTGGATGTGTATGAAAATGGTTCTGGTCTGTTGAAAAACGTGCAGGGCTCGAAATTAACACTCGCACACTCGCAAAATGCAAGTGAAAAATTCCGATTGCGAGTTAAGTTTTAAACCACTAGTAATTTTTTGCGAGTAAAGTAATAGTGAAAAACAACAACAGTAATATTGCTAAATGCGTTCGACGTCCTGAACACTAAACCAGAGGTAATAGAACGTCCTCATACCCGTATGCGGAAGCGCGCACTTTGTATATAGACTAGTATACTTATAGTACAGATACGAGGATCGTATTGGTACAAAGAACGTTAAACAGTCGACTAATTCACACGTGTTCATTGAACTTGAACGGACATGGCGTCGAAGCGAAAAATAACTAGTTTCTTTTTGCCCACAGATGGATTTAACAATACGAAAGATAAAGCAAAGTTAACTCACAATAACTGTTGAATAAAAAAAACGAAATTAAATTATGTTTGCAGCAGAATTTGCGAGAAAGTTTTTGATTTTGCGAGTTGGTATTAAAGCTGCTCGCAATGTTTTGCAAGTAGAAAAAAAAGTTAAATTCGAGCCCTGACGTGGCTGCCAGGGTTTTCACTAGTCATGAAAGTTGGTAAGAACATTTTGTGCTAATGACATCTTAGGCTGCACAGAACAGGTCAGTTCCTTTGAATCTCAGGTGAGCGACTTTGGGCCTTTCAGGCCCTCTTGTTATGTTAATTAACTTAAGTTTGCATTTATCAATCTTTAAAGCACAAAGAAAGCAGATTAGCTTTACTGGATTGTATTTGTAGTTAGTTTGTTTCAAGTCAGTCACTTAATAGAAGTAGAATAACAGTTTCCATTCGTTAACTTAAGTTTTGTAGGAGGTATTACAAATTGTTTGTAGGTAGTCTGCTCTTGGACACAGTTTGAAATCCATGTAGGCAATGTAGTGTGCCTGGTTCGCCCAGGTACGCACATTGTCGTGTGGCGTATGGGAGCTGAATGTCCTGCTGGACTGGAGGTATATTCCCGTTCCACATCATGGTACATCAACTGGACCTCTGTGGGTTCAGGCCGTGTATATTCCAGAACCTTCCTAGAGCTGTTAGCACAGCAAGTACTGGGGAGACTAGCCATACACGGAATAAAATAATCTTTTTGTGACGTCTTGTAGTGTTTTTCTGACCATTTTGTGGCTGGTACTGGAACTATTTTAAGTGGAGAAAATTCGAGTTGTTTTCATGCAAATTGTAAAACTTGTGCTGAAACTTCACAAGGCATGTACCAATAAAAAGTCACGTTTTATAAACTATAAAACAGAAACTGTCAAACATCCTAGTTTATTTTATTTCTTTACAAGCATTTTGTAACAATTTTACACGTCAATTTCCCTAGGCTTCATGATCTTAAAAATGTTAATCTGATCACTACCCAGTAATTTATCTGTGATGCTACAAATTAACATCAAGGCCCTTGTTAAAGAAGGGAAAAAGCCCTGCTATTACTTGAAAACAACTTTCAGCTCAATTACTTTAATTTGTCAGGAGGAGTTAGATGGACATTCAAGGTAACTTTCCTGCAAACCTAGACTGGGTTCGCATTTGCATTTCATGGTTATAGATATAGGTAAATATGAAGAAAACCTTGTAGCCAAATGGAAATTTCTTAAGCAAAATTTCAATTGCCTTATTTGGCGAATAGCTGAGCAAGCCCTGCATAGTGACATGTAGTTGCTGCTAAAAACTATTTAACTGACTTCATAGTATGGAAGTGGCATCATTCTGCTAAATTACCTGTCAGAGTTATGGGTATAGGTAAGTTAACTTCTTAATGAACACAATTACATATATATGTAGTTGTTACAGAGATAAGTACTTGTGTGTGCACATTTTAACATGCATTCATTTATGTGAGTAGTATCACTCAAACTATACTGGGATTAGTTATGTTTAAAAATCTGAGTTATATTTCACGTCTTGTAGGTTTGTTCGCCCGAGCCCTGGATGGTATCAATGTGAAGGACCTGATCACCAACATCGGTAGCTCAGCAGGCTCTGCCCCAGCTGCAAGTGCCCCCACTGCTACTGGTGGTGGTGGTGCAGCACCAGCCGCTGCTGCCAAGGAGGAGAAGAAGGAAGAGAAGCCAAAGAAGGAAGACTCTGAGTCTGAGGATGACATGGGCTTCGGTATGAACATTGTATATGATCTGCGTTCAGGGAACACGGGACTTAATGCATGTGTGCAAAGTGTCTTTCCAGATTCTTGGACAATGCTTCCTGCTTTTATTGAATTTTCTGTTTGAAGGAAGTCTCTTCTTAACGACATATCAGTTGGGTCCCTAAAAAGCCTGTGTGGACTATTCTTTATTAGCACATGCATTAAGCCCTGTTTTCCCAGAACATAGCTCATTTTATACCGAATCTAGTGATTTCGTATTCGGGGTGCATATTTTAGTACAGGGGTCGAATTTAACAATTTTTACTACAAGAAAATTTGTTAAGAGTGGCTTGAAGTTCAACTCCCAAATATTTTCTGTTCACAATTTCATTTTACTAGAGACCTTTGATAATAAGCGACATTTTAGCTTTACTCTTTATCAGTTCAAAAGATATTGTTTGAATCTGATTGCAAAGTAGTGATGTACAATGATTGATTTGTGTTCACTTCATCAATTTTTGCAAGCAGTAGATAAATTACTGGCATTTTTAACCAGGTTTTCCGAAGGAAAAAACTGGTTATTACATTGGCGAATGTCGGCGGGCGGGCTGGCTGGCGGAACAAGCTTGTCCGGGCCATAACTTTGTTCATTGTGAGATTTTAAAATCATTTGGCACATTTGTTTACCATCATTTGACGGTGTGTCGCGCGAAAGAATTATGTCAATATCTCCAAGGTCAAGGTCACAATTTGAGTTTAAAGGACAAAACTGGCTATAAAGAGCAGCCATTACTTTGTCGCTCATTGTCAGATTTTAAAATCATTTGGAACATTTGTTCACCATCATTAGACGGTGTGTCGCGCGAAAGAATTACGTCGATATCTCCAAGGTCAAGGTCACACATTGGGTTCAAAGGTCAAGAATGGCCATAAATGAACTTGTTCGGGCCATATCTGTGTCATTCATCGTGAGATTTTAAAATCATTTGGCACATTTGTTCACCATCATGGAGCAGTGTGTGGCACGAAAGAATTACGTCAATAATTCCAAGGTCAAGGTCACCAGGACTAAAAATATTTTTTTTTTGATACAAATGGGGTTAATTATAAACAATTATCAGAAAAATGGAGACAACTAAAACTGAACTGATTAAATCAGTTCAGGTTTAGTTGTCTCCCATTATCTGACTTTTTTCACATTGAAAACCTGGTTTTGTGACAATTTTGTCCCTTGTTAAAATTGTAATCTCATCATGCGAGTTTGCCAGTGCTATGTTTGAGCCCTGACTCAGTATAGCTGTAAAAAATTGTGTTTGTGCCTAGGGAATAGTTGAGTTTGGAATAAGAGGTATTAAAAAATTCTAGCAAAGTATGAATCTGAAATTCTGGGCAAAACAGATTTAAAGTTTACATATGATATGTCTTATTAGTTGGGATCAATTGTGTTCACCAAGCATTTTAAGACCTTAGTATTTACAAAAGAATATAGATTATAACATGAAAATATCTTTGTTTTTCAGGTCTCTTCGACTAAGAGTGCAGTTATGTTTGTGACTTGAACTGTATAGAAAGAAAAAAAGAGTAAAAAAACTGACCTTGTTTGTATTATTACTGGATAACTTTTTTGGCTCACCAGTTACTGGACAGTTTGTACTGTTATTGTCTCTATTTTAGTGTAATGGTTTGTCTAGTTAGTCCCCTACCGGTTTCACCGGAGGGGACTTATGGTTTTCGCTCTGTGCGTCTGTCACACTTCTGGATCCTGCGATAACTTTAAAAGTTCTTGATATCTTTTCATGAAATGTGGAACATGGATAGATGGCAATATGGACATTATGCACGTCATTTCGTTTTGTTCCTTCGCCTAAAATTCTGGTTGCTATGGCAACAAAAAGACTAGAAATACTGCTGAAAATGGTGTTTTTCTGGATCCTGCGATAACTTTAAAAGTTCTTAGTATTTTTTCATGAAACTTGGAACATGGATAGATGGCAATATGGACATATGCAGGTCATTTCTTTTTGTTCCTACGTCAAAAATTCTGGTTGCTATAGCAACAAATACAAAACCAATTCTGACAATGGTTGAGCCGGTAGGGGACTTTTATTGCTTGGCAATAGTCTTGTTATATATAGAAAGCATCAAATAGGAATTATATAGAAAGAAAAAAAGAAAACGACATGGTACTTAGTTTGTATATTTGTATTGGAAAACATTTGGGCTTATCAGTTTAGTGAGTGGTATGTTTTGGAATTGTCTTCATGTAAAATAAACTTTAGAAAGTTTATCTGCTCAAAAACCAGAAAATATCCTATGAGGAACTTCCGCTCATTACACTGCAGTGCTGTGGAGGCATTATTTTATGTTTATTGAGTAAGAATAAAACTTAATGCATGTTGGAAAGGACGAGCACAGCAAAGTTGCTGCCAGTGTTTACATTAAAGTTGTTGCAGTTTACTATTTTAACAAGCATAAATAAAAGTTATGGATTTGTAAACTAATACTTAGGGACATAAATGTTTCATTAAATATGAAATGTTAAAACAAAATAAGTGTTGTGAAGTAATTGTTTCTGCTGCAATGTGCTGTTAAGAGATATACATAATCAGTTTAATGTTGACAGCTTAGTCGAAAGGACATTCTGGACAAGGGGAGGCCGCTGCAGACACAAGTGACCTCTGTTGATGCAACAAACTGCTTCTTGAAAGTGTATGCAGTTAAAGCACGCACACAATTTTAGTTATGACCTAAAAAGCCTCGGGCCTGCACTAAGTAGACTGGTTCAAGTCTGTTATCTTTATAAATGTAGAAAGTTTGAAGTTTAGCAAAAAATGAATAAGTCTGAAAATGACTCAATGTTTGTAGTACCTAGTGGGGCAAGTACTTCTCTGCCTTTTATCTTAGGAACCATTCTAGAGTGGGGATCGAACCCATGACTTACAGAGTGCTAGGTTTAAATATTGTGCACTGTCACCCTGACACTTTCATCATTGATGAATGTAAATAAGTACTCTATGTAAACAAGGGCTGTTTGTAAAACATGCATGCCCCCCCCCCATATGGGCTCTCCGTTGTAGTGACAGCCATTGTGTGAATATGTTTTTTGTGACTTTGACCTAGTGACCTGAAAATCTATAGGGGTCATCTGCCAGTCATGATCAATGTACCTATGAAGTTTCATGATCCTAGCCATAAGCGTTCTTGAGTTATCATCCAGAAACCATTTTACTATTATGGGTCACCTTGACCTAGTGACCTGAAAATCAATAGGGTTCATCTGCGAGTCATGATCAATCTACCTATCAAGTTTCATGATCCTAGGAATAAGCGTTATTCAGTTCTTCAGTTATCATCCGCAAACCATTTTACTATTATGGGTCACCTTGACCTTTGACCTAGTGACCTCAAAATCAATAAGGGTCATCTGCGAGTCATGATCAATGTACCTATGAAGTTTTATGATCCTAGGCATAAGCATTCTTGAGTTATCATCGAGAAACCATTTTACTATTTCGGGTCACTTTGACCTTGTGACCTGAAAATCAATAGGGGTCATCTGCGAGTCATGATCAATGAACCTATGAAGTTTCATGATCCTAGCCATAAGCGTTCTTGAGTCATCATCCGTAAACCATTTTACTATTTCGAGTCACTTTGACCTAGTGATCTGAAAATCTATAGAAGTCATCTGCCAGCCATTATCAATCTACCTCAAAGTTTCATGATCCTAGGCATAAGCGTTCTTGAGTTATCATCCGGAAACCATTTTACTATTTTGGGTCACTGTGACCTAGTGACCTGAAAATCAATAGGGGTCAACTTCGAGTCATGATCAATCTACCTATCAAGTTTCATGATCTAGGCCTTAGCGTTCTTGAGTTATCATCCGGAAACCATTTTACTATTTTGGGTCACTGTGACCTTGACCTAGTGACCTGAAAATCAATAGGGGTCATCTGCGAGTCATGATCAATCTACCTATCAAGTTTAAGGATCTAGGCCTAAGCGTTCTTGAGTTATCATCCGGAAACCATTTTACTATTTTGGGTCACTGTGACCTTGACCTAGTGACCTGAAAATCAATAGGGGTCATCTGCGAGTCATGATCAATCTACCTATCAAGTTTCATGATCCTAGGCCTAAGCGTTCTTGAGTTATCATCCGGAAACCATTTTACTATTTCGGGTCACTGTGACCTTGACCTAGTGACCTCAATCAACAAAGGGTCATCTGCGAGTCATGATCAATGTACCTATGAAGTTTCATGATCCTAGGCCCAAGCAATCTTGAGTTATCCAGAAACCACCTGGTGGACGGACCGACATGAGCAAAGCAATATACCCCCTCTTCTTCGAAGGGGGGCATAATAAGTAGATTTAATCAATAGAATGTCATACTATAACCCTTGGTGAAAGTGTGCGTGAATACAGGTCATCAGATCATGGTCTTGTTTTCGTTAATGCCTGGAAACAAATATGTTGTGTGGACATGGATGCAAACAGGAATGTTAAATGGATTTTTTGTACCTGGACATTAGATTGATGAATACTTATCAAAACGGTTGTGTACATTACCAGGATTCTGCACTATTCTTGAATCTACTGTATCCTTAGCTACCAAAGAGAAAACAAAGAGTTGTATATGTTTTTGTTTTATTTATGGTCCTGAACAATAAATGTAATATAGTAAATGCATATTGATGCAAGTTTGTTACATATTTGTTGCAGTAGTAATCACACAAAACGACAAGATATTATGATTAAATACAAAACATTTCATGATCAAAATAGTAATGCTTTTCCTTGATCTTAAAAATAAATGTTTTTATCTGGTTATTTATAGAATTCACTTTGTATAACATGTCAAAAAATTAACGGCAATATATAACCAAGCCACAAATTGGCCTTGCTTTAAAACTGGGAACGTGATTCAGCTTTAAACATTCATCCGAGGACAATCTCTCGAGGAAATGTATTAAATGTTGATTGGGAACTTGCACATGGAATTTTACTTTTGATGATAGATGCTTATGGATTTAAATTTCTACTTTCATATTCATCAGCCATTGACAGGAAACAAGTCATTAATTTGTTAAAACATATTTAATATTCAGAAAACTGTTGTCAGGCGTAATTGTTCTTTGATAATGCGATGGTTTTTAGTAATATGATTATCCAAATAGGGCTACAGAACATCTACTAAAATCTATTGTAGCTTCAGATGGAAATATAAATGTTCTGACTATGCCTCTGTTAAATAGCTGCTCGTACAACTGAGTACACTGCAGTGATCTCTAATAAATAAACTGTGGAACATTAAAACTCAAACAATAAAAATTGTATAGTTTATAAATCATAGTGGATACATTTTTATTTTGATACCATAATCGTATTATTGCATCATTTTCCCACTTCAACATCCAATTATAATAAATCTTACTTTCAGTCTCGTTCCGATACACATAAACACACAAGCTAGATGCCCTGACGCAACATGTTGAGCAAAGTGTGAATAATAGTTGTAATTATTTGAGCCTTGTTCTGAGAAAACTGGGCTTAATGCATGTGCAGTCTGCACAGGCTAATCATGGATGACACTTTCTCCCTAAACTTGATTTTAGGTAAGGAGGGACTTCCTTGAATATAACAAGATGTGTTTGTGAAACACAATGTCCCCCTATATGATGTTTGACCTTGTAGGATGACCTTGACCCTTCACCACTCAAAATGTGCAGCTCCATGAGATACACATGAATTTCAAATATAAAATTGCTAGCTTTAATATTGCAGAAGTGACATTACATGAGCAATTTTGACCCATATATTTGACCTTGAAGGATGACCTTGACCTTTCACCACTAAAAATGTGCAGCTCCATGAGATACACATGCATGCCAAATATCAAGTTGCTATCTTCAATATTGCAAAAGTATTAATAAAATTAGCGATTTGGGCCACATATATTTGACCTCTGACCTTGAAGGATGACGACCTTTCACCACTCAAAATATGCAGCTCCATGAGATACACATGCATGCCAAATATCAAGTTGCTATCTTCAATATTGCAAAAGTACTCATAAAATGAGCGATTTTGGCCACATATATTTGACATCTGACCTTGAAGGATGACCTTGACCTTTCACCAATCAACATGTGCAGCTCCATGAGATACCCATGCATGCCAAATATCAAGTTGCTATCTTGAATATTGAAATACTGCAAGTGTACATTAAATGAGCGATTTTGACCTGTATATTTGACCTTGAAGGATGACCTTGACCTTTCACCACTCAAAATGTGCAGCTCCATGAGATACATATGCATGCCAAATATCAAGTTCCTATCTTCAATATTGCAAATGTTAAAGTTGGCGCAAACCAACCAACAGACAGGGCAAAAACAATGTCCCTCACTACTATAGTGGGGGACATAAAAATACCATACCAGTGGAAAGTGTCGTCCCTGATTAGCCTGTGCGGACTGCACAGGCTTAACTGGAACCACACTTTACTAAAATGCATTAAGCCCAGTTTTCAAAGAACGAGTCATTTATCAAGCTGCACCATGTTCATCTGTGGACTTAATTATGACCTATGCACAAGAGGTTACCAGCTGTTTGATTGGCCATTTGACTTTTTACCTCTTAAGTGTGACCTTTGAGGTAGGTAGAAAGGTGTTCCATGCAACATATAACTTCCCCATGGTTGTCATTTATGGAAAGTTATTAAAAAAATTCTTAATGAATTACCAAATAGTCTGGCAAAGCAGTGTTGTTTTCTTAATGCTAAATTTAACCTCTATATACCGTGACCTCTGAGGTAGATAGACTGGTGTTTTTTTAACATGGCACTTGACTATTGTGACTGCTATAATATAGGGCTTTCTGAAAGTGGGCTCAACAAACGTGACATTTTCTTCACACAAAAAACTTAATTTTTAAACAATATAATCTAATGATAATTTTCTAAAATTTTATAATTGTTTTTTTTTTCTAAAAAGGTTGTTCAAACATTATTATAAGAACAAGAAAACATCCACACAACAAAATCATAACAATTTTTTCCATGTAACAAACCTGTGCATATTTATGGCATTGCTTGTGCTGAAAACAATTAAGACAACTTGTATTTGAATAGCAATTAAATAGCTTTATTACATCTGACCAGGCCACTGCTGCAATGAGCTTTAGTATTAATTGAACTCAAATTTTTAACTGCAAGTTTTAACGGCTCACAGATTACATCATTGGTGTGGGGGTTTGGGTTTCGTAACAACTGGGCTTAGAAAACTAAAAATATCATCTATGTGTCACCTTTCAAAATTAAGATCAACAAATCTGTGATGTATTATAAATACACCATGATATAATGCCGACTAAGTTCAACAATAATGAGACCTATTCCAAATCAGTGGCATTTTGTTGTAACTTGTCTAAAACAGTTGTTGAAAAGTTAATGTCTAAACTGGGGTGCACTAATAGATACATGACCAAAGTTTTTTTTACCAGTACAACATAATAAATGATGATTTTTTTGCAGTCACTGGATGTCAATTAACAGCAAACTAAAGTTCTTAACTTTGATCCAGTAATAAATATGCAATTTCCAAAGGCCAATGGTTTTGAATAAAAGTGATCTTTTGTTTTTAGTCAGTAGTCTTAGATATTTATACAGCGGATATTTATAAAGCAATTAAGTCTACACTGTGATGCAGAAAGTTCAACTAAACAACATTGAGGATAAACATAGTCTTGCGGTGTCAATTGGATAGGAATGTAACAGCAAATTTCAGGTGTCAAAATGTCATTCAGTAATAGACTCGTTAACAAACAATAGGCACAGTCAACAATTTCTAACTAAATACATAACATGTGTGCACAACAAAATACGCAAATGTTACCTACATTGTTTAAAATGATTGTTCCATAACGTGACACTGTTACAAATTTCTACAAATAATCAACATGATCAATGTATTGATGTTCATAATTGATTGAATTTGAAACATTTTTTATAGAAAAAGTTGTTTTTAATTCATGGCAACTCTTTTTCATGTTAATACTACAACATAATTTAGATTATAAGATTGAATCTGCTAAAAGAAGGAAGATCAAAACTAATAGAAAACAAATAGTGTTGAAATCCATTTACATCTTTACCCATAATTAGTAAGTGAAAACAATTGAAACATGTAACGGCTAACAATTTATGTTAGTCATCTGTATCCCTTTTTTAATTAAATGAAAACAACAAAACATTAACATTGAATTGATTTTGCACGCTTCAATAAGTACATAACACTTTGAAGATGATGCTAAATTTAATTTGCTACTTGAATTCAATTCCTTTTAGTGCTTATTTTGTTGCCTGGCAGTATCTGCTGGATGTCAACTTTAATTTATTAGTGATCAGAGAAATTGTCACTTTAGCTAGTCTTACATGACATATCATGACATCATTTCCCATTAAAACTGAAAATCATATATAATTTCCACTATTTCAAGTGAACTTTCCACCGCGTTTTCCATATGAACCAAAGGGGGCATATCTGTGATAATGAAACAATATTCAAGTACAAGTTTGCTGCATGTACACACTTACATACATGTATATGTATGAACTACTTACATTGCATATTTTGGAAGTAACAATATTTACAAAACACAAATGTTTAAAGGAATGTTGGATAAGTGATTAATCAAGGCTTTAGTGCCAAACTGTAGCAACTGCCTAACCAATGTATATGAGATAAAACAGTTTCATACTAGTACACATACATAATTTCAATAACAAACTGTGTCTGAAGTAAACGACACCAACCACACATGACCAAAATGTATTGTAAACCAAACGTCTTAATGAATAATTTCAAATCTATAGTTTAATGCTTCTATCAGTTGGATCTTACTTAAAATTTGAACCAAACTTTGGAATTATAGGCAAAACATATTTGAAAATATATTTAAAAGAAAACACATTAAAGTACTGTAATATGTTTGCAAACTTTGTCACTTATTATAGTTTGATTTTTTTCTCAAAAAGTATGAAACAGAATGCAACATACATTTTAAAATATGCAGTGGATTATTCAAAACAAGCAACGTTATACATAAGTTAATAATTTGATCACTAATATCATATATTTCAGTGCATGAAGAAACATTTTCAGTCCAGAAATCATGTATGGATCCATTTGTAAATGGGCTTCATATTTGGGAAAGAAAGCATTATCCGTAGTTATTAAAACAAACAAGAACAAAAAAAACAATACAAACAAATTAACTGTCTAAGTAGTTAATTATTGATTGCTTATATGTCACAAAACTTGCATACAAAAGTGCACAGACAAAGTTTTTGTACTGTATCTTTTAACGTTTTATGCAAAGCCATACCAAAGTTTCAACCACTGTACTAATTCACCTGTTAATTGCATAAAAAAATTGCATATCTCATTGTGCAAAAATATAATGCGGTGATTATAAAAAGTGTTTGTATATATATATTGTAACAAAAATGGTGTTTCTTTTTAAGTACAAAAAACAGACCATCTATTGTAACAAAAATGGTGTCTCTTTATAAGTACAAAAAACAGACCATCTATTGTAACAAAAATGATATCTTTTCAAGTAAAAAAATACACAAGTATTCAAGATTTATTTTGTAAACCAAAAGTAATCGTTCTTTAAACAGTTTGTTGATTTAAACAGGATTAACATATTTAAGAATTTTTTTAAATATTTTTTTATCAAAAAACATTTTGAAGTTATTTTCTGTCCAATAGAAGGGAACTTTGGTGTCTGAAGAACATTTCAACTAGTGGTAAATATATGACATATTGTATTCTTAACAATTGAGTATGAGATTGTGTTACATATTTTATAAATGTCAGATATGGTTTCATAAATATGATTATGGACAATGGAATAATTAAACACATAGTTATCATGTGTAATGTAATCAAAAACATATTATGCTCAGATATAACTTACATATGTGATTAATAATTATGATTGTCATAACAAACAGATTCATAAAGGAACATAAGTAACAAATGGATTTTGCAAGAACACTAATTTGTTAATAAATAGAGTAAAAATAAATGAGTAAAATATACAATAAAACATCTTTGGATTTCAATTTGGATTTGATTTTTGGGTATCAAAAAGTACCAGTAAGTAACAGAGTACAATGCATTTGTAAATATAAAGTTCATTTAATTATATTGTCATAAGAAATGATGTTCATAATTAATATAACACAATTTGGATGTTGACAATAAAACATTAAATTAAATTTTAACTCAACCAAAATAATAACACACCAAAAGGAAATTGTTCCACTTTCTTTCTTTATAGAATCCAGCTTAAATTGCCTGCGGATTATTTTCCATGACCTAAATGTAACTTAAATTCCTATAAACACAACAAATATGTAACAAAATCCTTGTGATGCCTTGTAGCTTGGTTAGAGTATATGTTCAATTTATTTGGCAATATTATAATTATGGCATAAATGGCAATAGGTTCAGTACTATATTTATAAAATGTATGAAGAAACAAGAGGGCCTTAATGCCCAAAGTCGCTCACCTGAGATAACAAGATATTATTGGGACAAACCAAGTTTCATGAAGATCGGAAAATAAATGTGGCCTCTGGAGTGTTAACAAGGTTTTACAATACCCATATAAGGAAAAATACCCCGCCCCTTGGAAGCCATTTTTTTCAAGCAAACATAATTATTTTCGAACTCATCCAAGATATCATTAAGACCAATCTTCTGACCAAAGTTCATCAAGATTGGACAATAAATGTGGCCTCTGGAGTGTTAACAAGGTTTTACTATAGCCATATAAGGAAAAATGCTCCGCCTCCTGGAGGCCATTTTTTTCAACCAACCGGCATTATTTTCGAACTCATCCAAGATATTATTGGGATAAATCTTCTGACAAAGTTTCATGAAGATTGGACAATAAATGTGGCCTCTAGAGTGTTAACAAGATTTTACTATAGCCATATAAGTAAAAATGCCCGCCCCATGGCAGCAATGTTCTTCAAGCAAAGGTTACCATTTTTTAGCTCATCCAAGATATCATTGGGACAAATCTTCTGAGCAAGTTTCATGAAGATTGGAAAATAAATGTGGCCTCTAAAATGTTAAAAAGGTTTTACTATAGCCATATAAGGAAAAATGCCCCGCCATGTTTTTCAACCAACCGGAATCATTTTCGAACTCGTCCCAAGATATTATTGGGATGAATCTTCTGACCAAGTTTCATGAAGATTGGACAATAAATGTGGCCTCTAGAGGGTTAACAAGATTTTACTATAGTCATATATAGCCATATAAGGAAAAATGCCCCGCCCCTTGGCAGCCATGTTTTTCAAGCAAAGATTACCATTTTTGAACTCATCCAAGTAATCATTGGGACAAATCTTCTGAGCAAGTTTCATGACGATCTGAAAATAAATGTAGCCTCTAGAGTGTTTACAAGGTTTTACTATAGCAATATAAGGAAAAATGCCCCGCCCCCTGGCGGCCATGTTTTTCAACCAACCGGCATCATTTTCGAACTTGTCCAAGATATTATTGGGATGAATCTTCTGACCAAGTCTCATGAAGATCAGACAATAAATGTGGCCTCTAGAGTGTTAACAAGATTTTACTATAGCCATATAGGGAAAAATGCCACGCCCCTTGGCAGCCATGTTTTTCAAGCAAACATTACCATTTTCGAACCCATACAAGATATCATTGAGACCAATCTTCTGACCAAATTTCATGAAGATTGGACAATAAATGTGGCCTCTAGAGAGTTAACAAGGCAAATGTTGAAGCCGCACAACGCACGACGGACAAAAATGAATCAGAATAGCTCACCATGAGCACGTTGTGCTCAGGTGAGCTAAAAATGTCAGTACCAGTAACACAAAGAGTAGGTTCACACAAGATCTGGATTATGAGAGAGAAATGCATAATGATACAAACATGTGCATGTACCTCTAAAGCCTTGTTTTTTTTTGGAATTCATTGCATAAAACAATAACAATTTAATTTTAATTTTAACTGCAAAGCTGACATATTCAGTTAGACACACATTAAAGTAAGACAATCACTTTGTAAGTTACGCATGTTACGTTGCTTGATCAGAACTCAATTAAACAGTGATTACATAAATGCAAAATTAAACTCAAAATATTCAATAGTAACAGGATTTCAATTCACAACTCTTATATACAAAATAAAGCAAAATAAAATATTATATGCTTTGTAAGATTACATTAGGTGAAGAGCAAAGGTACTTCAGTGTGTAAATATGGAAAGAATGCCAGGGGTGGCAAAATCTCACTCTAACTCACAAACAAACAACTTAACATACAATATACACTATAACTTGTAAGTTTGGCAAATCACCTGGTCATACAATACTTCATAACGAACTGAATTTTCTCAACTAAAATATTTGGAAAATAGTTTGAAAAGGCAAATCATTCTTTATAGATAAGATGTGGTTCACTACTTATACATTGTATATCATATTGTCTATTTTGATCAATATTGAAAGGAAGCTTATGTAAATATTTACAAATATTACAATAATTATCACGAATTTACTTTCAAAGACAACATTATGCTTTTTCTTAATGTTGTGGAATATTTTATCATAATTTACAAAATCTTACAACACAACGCAGACTTGGGAGCTAACCTTATTAAAATCGAAATTAAAATTAACAATACTATTTTAAACTTTTAAGCTGTTACCAACAACAGAAATTCGGCACTATTTCATTACAAAAGTTCAGTCATTTTCAGCCATTTCTCTAATGTTTTTTTTTTTTAAGTTATGTTATAATTGTATTGCAATTTATTTATCAAATCAAATTCAATTTTTTTCTACATAAAGCATTCTTATTACCCGGCTTGGAGTGAAGAGAAGAGAGAGAACACAGCATTTGTCAATTAGCCAATGATTCTGAACCTCTGCAAGAGTTAGTAATGATGTTTGTGAGATAAGTCTTTGAAATAATAGTCGATTTTAGGACAGTTTCAAGCTGTAAATGCGTAACCGTATAATCTTGTAACTATTGAATAATGTTTATAGATACTACTGTACCCAAATAATTCAAGCACCATAGAAACAGCACTTATGAATTAACAAACTAGGAGATTCAAGCGATTGAACAAGGATAATTGAATACATTTGTAAAATCATTTCAACACTGTGTTTAGTGACAATGGAATTGATCTTTCAATTTATAATTTCCCCAAGAATATTGTTTGATTATTCACATACAAGTTGATTGGTAAAAATTAGTTGCCAGTACACCTAAATGTACGGCTTTGACTAATCGGACATACGATTTAGCCACCCCTATATGCACTGGGTTAATAAAGCTGAAAGTTACTATATACTGATAAAAAAATAAAACATATAGATTGTGAGTATACAAGAATGTGTCTGTTTGTACAAATATAACAATTTTCAACTGTACAAAATTAACCGAGATGAAATAGCATCTTGGTCATTGTAAACTGTAAGTTAACAAGCGTAAGTGAACACTGGATTTCACAAAGGATCTCAAAAACAGTATCAGTAAAAACATGGATACAACAAAATGAAGATTGAATGAACAAGAATGCAAATATGCAAAGGATTTCTTTGGAAAGGACAAAAATGTATGAATAAATGCGCCTCATTCTGGGAAAACCGAGCTTAACACATGTGCAGTCTGCACAGGCCAATCATTGACAACATTTTCAGTTTTCATGGAATTTTTTTGTTTAAAGGAAATGTCTTCAAAACGAAGATCTAGTTTAGGCAGAAAGTGTCGTCCCTGACCTACACGGACCACACATGCCAATCTGGGATGACAATTGATGCACATGTTTTAAGCCCAGTTTTCCCCTAAGGAGGCTTTAATCTCTTTAAAATTCTACACGTCCTGAGAAGAATTCACAGTCAAAGATAAGTCCGTCGAATCCTCCTGCGATGACAAGCCCAAAGAGCTGCTTTCTTGAGATGGAAAGGGACTTTGTTCGCGTGAATCGTTCCCGTTTGCTATGCCAGGCATGGAAGGGGAAAGGGAAGTGAACTTCCGACCCCCGTCTATTTCGGAATCTGGCGGTATTTCATCCAATTTAAGTTTCTTAGTCATGAACTGATCGTAGCAGTCACTTTTGCGCTTCAATACGTCTGATTTTTGCTCATACTCTGTCACTTTTCTTTTTAAAACTGAAAATAAAATAGTGCAATATTAAAAAGCTATCAGTAATTGTCTCCTAAAGGCCATCACTCAGTATTTGCTGTGCAAAATGTTAATATCTTTTATCATTACTCTAATTTGGGGAACCTTTTAACACTGAGGTATGTATTTTGCATAGGCAGGTCACTGATCTTAGTGACCTCAGTGTAATACACAACTGTCACAACTTTAAACAAGCAAAAAAAAACTTGGATCAATTTATTTCCAAAATTAGGTATGTTTAGTATATTTATTTCTATATTTAGAATATTTCTTACAGAAATTCCTTTAAGCAAACAGCGCAGACCCTGATGAGACACTGCATCATGTGGCGTCTCATCTGGGTCTACGCTGTTTGCCTTGTTCTTTTTTCTAGACGCTAGGCATAAATGGGTTAATACAAGATGTTTGTATGCCAACCAAATTCTAAAATCAACAGGCATCTTACATTTTTTTATAGGTCAATGCTTTCTCAAGCTATTATACAAAATCGAAGTAGTGCACAGACTAACCAATTATCTGACCGAAGATTTGACTGAATAGCTACAGATATTAAAATCTAATCCAGATCAAATCGCTGATACACTGAAGTTGTTCGCTGTTGTCGTCCTTGATTAGCTTTTGCGCATTGAACAGGCTAATCAGTGTGCACAGGCTAATCTTATTTGACGTGCATAAAGCCCCGTTTTCTCTGAAAGCAGCCAATATGTACAGATTTCAATGATAAACACTAGACTGGCCAATGTCGTCTTACAAGCTGGTATATACACTCACTGCTAGAGGGTATAAACACTCACCTGCTAGAGCAGAATCATTTGTCGTCTGCTGCAGACAGGCAGCGGTAATCGTCCCTAGCAGAGTGAAATGCGGTTCTTGCCTTACTTAAGGCTTCTAAGCACATACGGATTTGCAAAATATGCTCGGTAAATTGAGCAGGCTGCTAACGCGACAAACTAAAAACTGATTTAACAACAAGAGGGCCATCAGGCCCTAAGGCGCTCACCTGAAAGCCAAAGGAACTAGACTATTCTGAAAAAAAAGCAAGCTAATTCATGAAGATTATTTTGGACCAAAAGTGACTTTTAACATGTTTTTTTTTATATCTGACCTTGTGACCTAGTTTTTGAGCTCATATGACCCAGCTTCAATCTCTGGCAAAATTTCATTGGGACAAATGTTCTGAACAAGTTTCATGAAGATTGGCCAATAAATGTTTCTTATATAGTGTCAACAAGTTTTCACTAAAGCCATATTAGGACAACTGCCCCCCCCCCCCCTGGCGGCCATGTTTTTCAACGAACCATAACCATTTTCAAACTTACTCGAGTTATTGTTAGAACAAATGTTCTGATCAAGTTTCATAAAGATTGGATAATAAATGTGACTTCTAGAGTGTTAAGAAGGTTTTGTAGTAAATAGCCATTTAAGGAAAAATGCCACGCCCCCTTGCGGCCATGTTTTTTAACTGATCTCAACCATTTTTGAACTTAGCCCAGATATTATAAGTTCAAATATTCTGACCAAGTTTCATGAGCATTGGACCACAAATGTGACTTCTAGAGTGTTAACAAGGTTTTACCATACAGTAAAGCCATATTAGGAAAACTGCCCCGCCCCATGGCGGCCATGTTTTTCATTCAACTGGAACCATTTTCGAACTCGTCCAAGATATTATTGGGACACATGTTTTGACCAAGTTTCATGAAGATTGGACTAAAAATGTGACTTCTAGAGTGTAAACAAGGTTTTACTAAAGCCATATAAGAAAAACTGCCACGCCCCCTGGCGGCCATGTTTTTCAACCAACCAGAACCATTTTCGAACTCGTCCAAGATATTATTGGCACACATGTTCTGACAAAGTTTCATGAAGATTGGACTAAAAATGTGACTTCTAGAGTGTTAACAAGGTTTTACTCTAGCCATATAAGGAAAACTGCCACTACCTGGCGGCCATGTTTTTCAACCAACCGGAACCATTTTCGAACTTGTCCAAGATATGATTGGGACACATGTTCTGACAAAGTTTCATGAAGATCGGGCTAAAAATGTGACTTCTAGAGTGTTAACAAGGTTTTACTCTAGCCATATAAGGAAAACTGCCACGCCCCATGGCAGCCATGTTTTTCAACCAACCGGAACCATTTTCGAACTCGTCCAAGATATTATTGAGACACATGTTCTAACCAAGTTTCATGAAGATTGGACAATAAATGTGACCTTTAGAGTGTTAACAAGGTAAATGTTGACGACGCACAACGGACAAAAGGCACTCACAATAGCTCACCATGAGCATGTTGTGCTCAGGTGAGCTAAAAAGTATACATACGCTCCATCTCGCGTTCCAGTTTATCTCGCTGCCTGTCGAACTCGTACTTGTGTGCACACAGCTTAACATCAAGCTTCTCTCGCATACCCAGCTCTGTGACGATGCGGGACGCCTTCTTAGCATCTGTGAGCATATTTGTAAACAAGTGAGCACAGTTGTGAACAAGTGAAGACAGTTGTTAACAAGTGAGCACAGTTGTGAACAACAGAAGACAGCTGAGAACAAGTGAGGACAGTTGTGAACAAGTGAAGACAGTTGAGAACAAGTGAGGACAGTTGAGACCATGTGAGCACAATTGAGAACAAGTGAGGACAGTTGAGAACAAGTGAGGACAGTTGAGAACAAGTGCGCAAAGTTGAGAACAAGTGAGGACAGCTGAGAACAAGTGAGGACAGTTGAGAACAAGTGAGGACAGCTGAGAACAAGTGAGGACAGTTGAGAACAATAAGAGGACAGTTGAGAACAAGTGAGCACAATTGAGAACAAGTGAGGACAGCTGAGAACAAGTGAGCAGAGTTGTTAACAAGTGAATAAAGTTTAGAACAATAAAGCATGAATGAGAACAAGAGCTGTCAGAGGACAGCGCGCTTGACTATTAGAGTGCTTGACAGTATAACGTAAGCAATCATGGAGAGGGGGTATAATGTGGGTGTGTGGTCATTTAATAGATGATATTTAAAAAAAAAAAGAAAAAAAAAAGGATTATTTTTTGGGGGGTGGGGTCGGGGGGGCGTGGGGGATGGTTATGGGTGGAGTCCATTGTGGTATGTTAGGTAAGTGTTGTTTTGTCAAAGTATGATTCAAATGTGATCATAAATAAAGAAGTTTTGGCAATTTTAGCAAAATTTATTGATTTGACCTTGAGTCAAGGTCATTCAACTGTCAAGGTCAAATTCAACTTGCCAGGTACAGTAACATCATGATAGACAGAAAGTATTTGAAGTTTGTAAGCAATAGCATTGATTCTTTACAAGTAAAGTGGATCTAAACACAAAATTGAACAAAATATTCAAAGGTACAAAGACAAAAAAGGGCCATAATTCCGTTAAAAAGCCAACCAGAGTTATGCAACTTGTCCTGTACAGTCCCCTTACAATAGTTAGCAATTTTTTCCAAGTCTTGAAAGCATTAGCTATGATACTTTAGGAGTAAAATGGACCAAAACACAAAACTTAACCAAATGTTCAATTATTATTAAGTATAAAAGGGGCCATAATTCTGTCAAAATGCTTGACACAGTTGTCTGCTCTTGTTTATAGGTTGGGGTCATGTTGGTAAAGAAGGATGCAAAATATGAAAGCAATATGTCAAGGGACATAGGAAATATTTGGGGAGGTACGCAAACTTAAACATTTGCACGCTAACGGGAACGCCGAAGCCGGGGTGTGTAGGATAGCTCCACTATATATATATTTCATATATAATAGTCGAGCTAAAAAGTGACCCTAGATGAGATCAAGTGAGCACAGTTGAGAACATGTGAGCACAAATGTGAACAAGTGAGCAAAGTTGTGAACAAGTGAGTACAGTTTTGAGCAAGTGAGCACAGTTGAGAACAAGTGAGGACAGTTGTGAACAAGTGAGAACAGTTGTGAACAAGTGAGCAAAGTTGTGAACAAGTGAGCACAGTTTTGAGCAAGTGAGCACAGTTGAGAACATGTCAGCACAGTTGTGAACAAGTTAGGACAGTTGTGAACAAGTGAGCACAGTTGTGAATAAGTGAGGACAGTTTTGAGCACAGTTGTTAACAAGTGAGGAAAGTTGTGAACATGTGAGGACAGCTGAGAACATGTGAGGACAGATGTAAATAAGTGACAACAGTTGTTAACTTGTTTGATATTTCTATAAACTCATAACGCATTGATACATCACTCATTATTCTTATTAAAACATATAATCAAATTCTTGGCTTTGGTTTTTCTAGTAGCTATGGTAAGTTCAATGTTAGTTTCTTTAACCTCCTTAAAACCTAAAATGGACCTTTTCACAGATTTTGGCATGTAATATCATACATGCCATATTTTTTTTAGGTCCAAAGCGGGACATTCCATAAAATATTGTCGGGACATTTGACCCAAAAGCGGGACACCTAAAACGATTTATCATTCCACCTTTACTGTAGTCAGTATAGTACTAACAAATACTCTTGATACTTTTATTCAAGACATAAAACATCTGAT
This sequence comes from Dreissena polymorpha, assembly GCF_020536995.1. Classification (NCBI taxonomy): domain Eukaryota; kingdom Metazoa; phylum Mollusca; class Bivalvia; order Myida; family Dreissenidae; genus Dreissena; species Dreissena polymorpha. Next base: position 21,792,820 of record NC_068364.1, on the reverse strand, counting down.
ATGAAGCATGGAATCTAAAACATAACAATAACAGTTTTATAAAATAAGACAATAGCAAACAACGAGCATAATATTCATCTTTTTAGAGTACAAAATCTAGAACATTACGACAACAATACTCATTATATTAATTTCAATGGCAAACATTAACGCAGGGGAGGCTATCCAGTACACTGAAAGTACGGGTTACAGTAAACTATCTACCAAACAGTTACATCAGTTACACACGGAATGCGCGGCCGTACACATTTCAGAGTTAGGTTTTTGGTGGAAGCAAACCGTCTTTGTGTTCATTTTAACTCTCAACAACGCCTCAACCGTTTTTACACCAACAAAAACAAAAGGACAAAAGAAGTCTATGGATGCCTTACTCGAATTATTTTTCTCTAATGTTAATAATCATATTTTGTTTTCTTCTTATATACACAGATTAAACTGAATTGTGAATTGTCAGGCGCTGTATTGGGGTAGTGTCAAACTGTCATGAATAACAACACGTTGTTTTTATTACAATAACACAAGACAAGATGGGTACCACTTTTACTGTTTGTTGCGATGTTTTTTAAGCACGTATCCATGCGCAGTTTGTTACTTGTCAATTGTCGCGGCTTTATTCGAGTAGGGTCAAACTGTCATGCATAGCACCTCGTGGTTTTTAGCTTAATTGGAGTAGGGTCAAACTGTCATGCATAGCACCTTGTTGTTTTTATTATTATTACACCCAATTACACTAGACAGGATGGGTATCACTTATTGGACTGTTTGTTGCGATTTTGGTATATTGCACATTCGGATTATCCCGCTATTTATGAACTAAACATTGAATGTAAAAGACTCATTAATGACGTAGAGTTAATTTTACAAAACAATTGTTTTGTAAACCGTTTCAAACAAATACAAAAATAAACACATTTTCAACATTTATTTCATTTTAATACAACTATCGATAGCAATAAGCGACCACTATCTTGAAGACCACCATGGTGTGAATGCCTGATGAAATCAATAATTAGCCGATAAATCGCTGATAAGGTGCCATAAACAACACTGGTACACACGATAAGTAGAATCGGATTGTTAATTGGGGGCAATAAAGGGATTAGCGGGGGTAAGTGTTAGCGAAACAGAGCTTGAATAGCGAATTTTATTGGGAACCTATAGACCTTACATCGTTTTTTACGAATGTCGGGACAAATCGTCTCATATCGGGACGGCGGGACAAAGGGCCCAAAAGCGGGACTGTCCCGCCGAGATCGGGACGTATGGCATGTATGCATGTATTGAAGTTTGTCAGTAAATGCTTTATATTGATAAATGCCAATGTTGGATCTTAAAAGCTCCAGTAAAAAAAAGAATACACAATAAAAGAAAGAAAAAAAAGTAACTGTCAACTGGGCTCGAACCACTGACCCCTGGAGTTAAAGTCTAACGCTTAGACCACTTGGCAATCCGTGCTCATACAAGGAATGATGTATTTTATACTTTATATAAGCAATCCTTGTAGTTTCACAAAATACAACTATAACAACAGAACTCTGCAAATTATTCAATTGTTTTGCGTTGCAACGCTTGATAATTTTCAGGTTTAACAATTGTCAAAAGATGCATATAATGAATATTTTAGAGCATGGTAAATATTCAGTATTACTGTTTCCTCATATATAAATCATAATGACAATGAAAAATACAAATCTGACCAACTTTTTTTTATTTTGTTGACTTACCAAAACGTGTAAGGTCCCTAAACATATTGAATAATTGCACTTATTAAAACATAGTATCGGAATGTCAAATGCATCTAATATAATTGAAAGACTTGTTAAAGCATTTGACAGGTTTCAGAACAGTAAAAACATACACAAGTTCATAACAAAACTGACATTTTAAACTTTGAACAAACATAACAGAAAGTAGGTAACTCTAACACAAAATTCATCTTAAGAGGGGTATACAGGTACCTGCTGAAAATGCACGGACATCACCTATCAAATACATATTAATGCATCAAACCTCAGTTGGCCCATTGAGATCTTATTAAATCCTTATATTCTCTAGGGCGGACTATCAACTTTACAAATATCTCAACATATAATCTGATTTTCTGTTTTCGTAAGCTGTAACAACTACTACATAGAATTTGTAAAAATGAAATATGATTTTGATTCTTCCAAATAAAATTTGTGTGAAGAGATCTCTTCCTCATAAAACTTAACTGTTAAATTATGGATTGTAAGGGTATTGTACGGAGAACTAAGCACTTTTGTTATGAATTTTCACGGCATTAAAATCTTTGTATGACAATAAGATCTCCCCTTAAGTACTAGTTCTACCCAGAAAACTGACTCGACAGCAATTTGATAAGCCTAAGGCTTTCAATAAAAGTGAGCTAAACTAAATAGGTTTTAACAATTGTATTACGTCGTTAGCATGTTTCACTGGCACTGACCTTCCAAAGGGATGCAATTCCTGACCATGTTGCCCTTCAACACGTCCAGTTTTGCTTTGATTTCTCTGAAGAACTCGTCTATCAGTCCAAGCTGCACGATAGTACGCCAGAACATCACGTCATCAGATTTGCCTTCTGGAGCTAAAGTAAGAGCACGCTATCAGTGATGAAAATTAGCAGGATCTAATATAAATGTATTTCTTTAAATGTCTCTTCTAAGCAAGCCTGTGCAGACTTCACTGGCTAATTTGGGATGACACTCTATGCATATACATTTAGCCCAAGACGGAGGCTGAATTTGTGCTGGGCGATCTTGAACTTGACCTTGATTACCAAAGGAAACCCCTATGTCTTATATAAACGATGTTCTGTAAAAACAGGATTGGGTAAATGTGTTCAAAATGTTATCTTATATCCCTTTCAATGCAATACCTTACAATTATCATGCAGTGATTTTCTTACTTTTTCATGTGCATAATGCACATTCACCAAATGCTCAAGGGTGAGCAATTGTATTCAATCTCCATCCATTATTAATCGTAAGGTGACATTCTAACAGTTCCTTTGTAGTGTCAGACTAAATATTTCACAAAAAGTTTAAATTGTCTGTACTAATCACTTCAATCCATGTCTGCAGCAAACTATTATAGTTTTTGACTGCGGCTATAAAAAAATTGCCTATAAAACAGATGCAGATGCTTATGTATACAGTTCAAATAAAGATTTGTGTAAGAACATAGAAATTATTGCTTGGCAGAAACAGGGCAACACATTTTGTACCATACAAAACCAGTTAGAACTGCACTACATGAACTAGGTCAAACCAGTAAGAACTGCACTACATGAACTAGGTCATGTGTTAAATCCCCACTGTGGGGGCTTTTTTTAGTTCATCCCAAAGACACAACGCACTGATTCTACCCAGGAAAAGGACTCAAAGGTTTCACTTTTTCTTCAGCTTTCGAGGGAATCGAGCTTAAATATTTAAATATGTTAAACTAAACTAATACCCACCTTCCCCTTGCGAGTATCTGTCTGGGCTCACGCTCTGTATCTTGACCACATGCATGGGAAGGGGGGCTGGGAGCTGGGAACCGGAATGTGAGGGCTTTTTAGTACCCGGCTGCAGCTGCTGGAGATTCAACATGTGCAGCAGACGTAGCTGGTCAAGGCTGGGCTTCATGTCGCGCTCCTCGCCAAAACTGTCGAGATTCTTGGACGACTGATGTGATTGTTGGGATGAAGATTCCTGCAGGGTTAAATCAGAGTTTGTTTTTCCTTCTTTGTGAAGTACTGGAAAATGGCACTTTACCAATGAGGAAAAAACTACCAATTTCCAAATTGCTGTAAAAAAAATCCCAATTAAAGGTTTTGTTTGAATAAAGTGCAAAATTTTGTAAGTTTCCATATGCAGCTATATGGCTTGAATCTAAGTTAATAAAATATTGACAACTTGACAACATTTAGCTATCAACTTTAAAGTATTTGGGAGCAAAAAATCAAATACACCAATTTCCCAATATGAAGACTTCACGATGCGAATTTTCCTTATTTCAGGGTTTTCGTGCACAATTTTCCCAATTAGGCTGGTATAGGTACTTTGGCCAATTGGGCAAAAAAATTGCTGCAAAACTTTGAATTGATGATTGGCATACTGGTTATCATGGACATACCCACGTGAACATGAACATATGCCCACTATGTTTAAGTGCATATAACCCAGGAATGTGTGATGAGATTCTTAGACAACTGATGGGATTACTGTGTTGAAGATTCCTGCAGGTTTTAAGATACCTATGTGAATAGTAAAGTCATTAGACTTTAACATCAGTATATTTTCACCTTAAAAAAGATTGCAAGGCACTTGGCCCTAAAATGGGCAGTTTAACAAGAGCACCTCATAATGGGTGCCATCCTCGGCTGCGGGTGCAGTTTTGAATAAATGAAAGCTTGTCAACATTTTTTTCTTTAGAGGTCTCAGTGACCTTGACCTTTGACCTACCCGGTAGTGACTCAAAATGGGTGTCGCGTGTAGAACTCATCAACGTGCATCTACATATGATGTTTCGAAGTTGAAGGTGGAAGCACTTTGATTTTAGAGCCAATAAAGGGATAACTCAGGACCGTGTGGATCACAGGTATGCACCAATGCATTATGCTCCGATTTCCCAGGGCATTGCTTCATTACATTACTTACGTTTGATGAATGAGATGAATGTGACGTGTCTTCTGACTTGATTCTGTACAAGTGGTGACCATTGGATTGACGAATGGGCGTCGGTGAGTTTGGAATGGTATCAGAGAGGTTGAGTTTTGATTGGCTGATTCTGGACTTGCAGCGTCCCGTGCACAGTTCTGAGTGATTGTAAAAGTCGAGCACACCTGAGTCTATGTATCGTCTGAAAAATACACACAAAAACAGAAATAAACAAGGGACAAAATTGTCACAAAACCAGGTTTTCATTGTGAAAAAAAAATGATAAAGGGAGAAAACTCAAACTGAACTTTTGAAATGAACAAACAAAATAAACCCCCTTTGTAAGTTTGTTTTTAAAAAAAATCTATTTTTAGTCGTGCCAAATGATTATAAAATCTCACAATGAATGACATAGTTATGGCCAGGACAAGCTCATTTATGGCCATTTTTGACCTTTGAACTCAAAGTGTGACCTTGACCTTGGAGATATCGACCTAATTATTTCGAGCGACACACCGTCCAATGATGGTGAACAAATGTGCCAAATGATTTTAAAATCTGACAATGAACGACATAGTTATGGCCCGGACAAGCTTGTTCCGCCAGCCCGCCAGCCAGCCCGCCAGCCAGCCCACCCGCATTCGCCAATCTAATAACCAGTTTTTTCCTTCGGAAAACCTGGTTAACAAAAATACCCCCAAATTCTTTTTGTACACAAAATTGTTCGTACCCAAATATTTTTTCGTACCCACATTTTTTTTCATACCCATTTTTTTTTTTCGTACCAAATTTTTTTTGGTACCCAAATTTTTCATACCCAATTGTGGTGATGTATATAAACTTAAATTGATGCTTTTATATCCATCCTCTTCAAAAGCATCAGCACACCAGTACTGTCAGTACACTGATTCTTATTTGTCATTGATTATCCCGACGTTCCAAATTAGAGGGGGGGGGGGGCATTATGTGTTATCTCCACCGTCTGTCCGTCTTTCCTGGCCACTATCTCCTCCTACACTTTTAGCACTAGTACTTTGAAACTTAAACACATGGTAGTTATGAGCATATGTGCAACAGTGGACTATTTGGAATTATGGTCTGACCCCTGAGTCAAAAGCTATGGGGGTTGGGATGGGGCCGGGTCAGAGATTTTCACTCATTTTTTTAGGTTATTTTACATTAACTTCTTCATTTCTACACCGATTCACTTCTAATTGATACTGAACTTCTCTTATGACAATATGGTCAAATATGCAAGGCCCCATTACCTACCCTGGGGAGCCCCGCCCACAAAGACCACGCCCACCCAAAATTTTGTTTTAACATAACTTCTTCATTAATTCACCAAATGAATTCAAATTAATACTGAACATCTCTTATGACAACACAGTCTATCTCGACCATCCATGTCCACATTACCCATCCTGGGGCCCCACCAACATAGGCCATGCCCACCCAAAATTGCCTTTTCTATAACATATATGCGACGTGGGGATACGCATAGGCCTCTGCTGCGCCATTTCTAGTTAAATATCTATATCTATGATATCTTATAAAGAAAGCTTAAAGCCTCACCTGATTTTTTTCCCATGGATTCTAATTGCATTCTTCCAGTCTTTTAAGCTGCCTTTGTCTGCCATAACGTAAAACGTCTTTGGCGTAATGAAGTGGCCAGCGTACTCAATACACTCTCTGTTAATGCCGGGACAAATGAATCTTTCCCGGATAAGTTTTGCAGTGAGAACACCGCAAGATACGTCGATAGTTTCACTTATTGGGTCCAATGGGGGCAAGGGTGCATCTCTCTATACAAAGGAAAGATAAGATCCATCATCAGATAATACTGGGTTACACCAACAATCCTCGCCTCAGTGGTATCTCATAATTATGTCATCTTGCATACAATCAAAATCAGGCTTATGGGTGGAGGGGTAATATCCTAACCCATTCATAGAAGGAATTAACCAAAAGTCTCAACATGTACTACCAGTAACTACATTTAGATTCAGAAAAGGTTAGAAATAATTGAAATTGTCATGCAATCTTGACTTTGAAAATATTTATATTGATAGTTCAACCAATATACAAATAAATACTAAATATTAATTTGTTTAAATTAGTGAATAATTATCAAGAGCACTGTGAGAGCCTCTTATAAGTGCTTATAAATTATAATATATTTAAGAAATGAAACTGAACATTTGTTTACCTCTCCAAATACATTTACTCTTACTCCCCTTGTTTTCATTTTGTCAGGTTCGGACACTGGCGCTACAAAATATTTATGACCATAGTTTGTTAAGACACTAACAATATTTTTCTCTAAACAGATACACAAATTGATTCATTTCACTACCTATACAATTTATTATTGAACTGATTCTTGCAACACACATTAATTTGCAAGTTCATTTACATGTACAACTTTTCTGTGTACTTTATTTAAAGAAATTTTGAGTTGACAAGAGATGTATTTGTCAGAAACACAATGCCCCCTATTGCGCTGCTTTTAAATAAATTTCAATATAGCATTTGGCAGATTTAGAAATTATCTCCCTTTAAACGCTTATAACTTCCCTTGGATTGTATTTTTTTACTTTTGACCTTGAAGGAAGACCTTGAACTTGACCTTTCACAACTCAAAGTGTTCAGCTCCATGAGATACACATGCATGCCAAATATCAAGTTGCTATCTTCAATATTGCAAAAGTTACGGCCAATGTTACAGTTTAAAAAAAAAACTGACAGACGGACAGTTCAAATGCTATATGCACCCTACCAGGGGCATAAAAATTGCATAAATCTTATGTGGGGCTTACTTTGCAGGACCATGTTATTACTGGAAATCATTTAAGAAGAAACCTGAAAGTTTATTTCATCACATTAACAACTCTTAAAGTGCTTTACATTAAAGTGAAAATTCACTTAACTATTGGTCGACTAGTCTAATTCAGATTATATCACAGACTTTTTAATTGGTGGCCAGAAACATTTTGCACGCACTAAATAAACTCAAAAAGCAAGATTATAATTATATAATGACAAAATTAAGCGAATTGAAAATGCCTCTTTCACAAAATAGCCTCTCCCTGCCCTTTTCAAATCCTTGCTGGAGCACTACTAAAGAGTACCCGCGGTACATGTAAGTAGTACCCGAGCAGACAATGACCTATCAAGCCTTAATTAAAGCATTTACATTATGGACTTGAAGTGCTTAATGTGCAGAAAGATTACTCAGCAATAGCATGATTATTTCTTAGAGCTGAAAACACACAACTCTATCCTAGATACCGGAATCTTAGGGCCATAGTTTTAGCCGGTTAAGCTATCTTGGCTCTTCTGATGGTTGTTTTCTTGTAGGTTTTCTTAAGACTTATAAGACGTTGACTTAAGTAAGATTCATAACCAGCATATCTTGATGGCACAATTGTCCTTGTTCGCTGTAAATTTGTAAATAATATCACTACTATCTTCATGTTTTATGCACTTAATATAATGGAATGCATTGATTGTGGATAACTTCCAGCAGCCCGTCTGACTAATTTGTTAAATCTACAGGCATGAGCTCAAGCCTTCCACTGTCATGTTTTTCTTACTCATGACTCATCACATAATGTAAAAGCAGCTGATTTTATTGAACATATTTAGAGTCAATTAAATAATTTAAGGAATATATGTTCAGACATAGATAAAAACAATGCTGGTTTGTCCACATAAGATAAAATCTCAATTGACATTTTCATTGTGCAAAGATGGATGCGCTGGGACGAAACTCAAGATAATGTACGAGTTACTTCGTGCACGAAACTGATCGTAAACAAAACAGAACCGAAAATACTTCTTCGTGGAGTTTGAATGAAAATACAGACAATTACCATTCAATCATGTTTAACAAAAACAGGCCTTAAAAATTGGGTCAAATCATCTCGTTTTTGTTCATGCTCGCTGAGGCAATACATTTGTTTACGCCTGAAATATTCCGTCAAAATCACCGTCAAAACCGAAAGTAGAAACGTTCACATTAAGCGGTGAGTATTAATAAACTAAACGTTAATTACAAATGTGTTCAGCCGAGTGTGAATACTTACCGACTGACGTTAATTTGTCCCAAGCGTAATCAGAGGTCGCACGTTCCTCCATGTCCACAGGCGTCACGGAACGTAACTCTGACGTCATTCGCGCATGTCTCGTTGTGAGCGAGACGGGGCGTGATTCAATGGCGTCGTTCACCGGATGTAAATATTTACGTTAGGATAATTAACGTCGCTTTATTTTGTTACATTTGTAAGTCAGCTTTTCTCGGTTTACTGAATCGAAATGAGTATTTGTGCAGATTAAAACAAATACTTTGCACTTGTTCTAAAAACTTACGCTGTCTCTGAAACGTCAATAGCTTTGCGTCTGTGCTTTCGTACACAGCAGTCTCGAACCAAAATTTGACACTTGGGTCAAGTTGGGACAACACGTGAATGATTAACTGACAACTATGAAATGTTTATATATTAACATATATAATCCATTATAAAACATTTATAAGCTGTTGTGCATCAAATTGATCAATAATAACATATATTTTCCTCTGTTTATATTCTTTTAATATTTAAATGAGATATGTTTATGATTTGTATTTGTCTCTAAAAAGTCTAAATATTCGGATAATCTTTTTGAGAAATGTGTATGTCAGTTTTAAGAACTGTTCTGTCAGAAACTTAGAAGTACCATAAATGTAGATAACATCTATGTCTCTGAATCATGAATGTACTAGAACAAAACATATTGTTCCATAAGGATATGCAATGACTAGTATGTATGTCATGTATAGCAAACTGTCTTCTTCTTCATATAAAGTAAAGACACCTTCCTTTGTAAACTAGAACTGGTGCACTGTAATGCAAAAAGTGTATATATGCACATGTGGTTGGTTTTTGCTACATGCAAAATATTGTAATTCTTATACAAAAAAATCTGCATAGGGTTAATGACCTCAAACCATTCTGAAATTTATATAATTCATCTCTAATTCATCTCTGCATGTTAAGCCTGAGTATGTATAATATTGAGAACATTTTATGCTCATTTTTATATATATGTTTTTACAAAAAAAACACCAGCTTTGGTCCAAACAACGCAATTTTCCTAATCCATTTCCAAAATGATAAAAAAAAACATTTTAAGATCTCAACAGCAATGTGCTAAATTTTTTACATACATCTACATAATATGTACTAATACAAAACATGGTTTGTAAAAAAGATCTATTTAAGTACTGGTAAAAACACATCCAAGTAGAATCTAATGCTCCCTTTTGAAGCTGTCAAAGGTTAAGGCTGTTCCAGAGTTGGATGGTATGTGTTTTGATCTTTCAGTGTTAAGAAGTTTTTTGAAAGTATGAAGACTGACAATAAAGATGTTGCACCACTGAAGTCAACGACAGATTTCACTCATTCTGACACTGATACAGAAGAGCAGTTATACTCGATGAGCTTTTTTTCTCTGTGTTCGACCAATATAAACCAGGGCTTACTCTGCCATTCGCTAAATTAGCCAATGACTACAAATAAGGAAACTTGGCTACACAAAATGACATTTGGCTACAATTTTTTTTTACATTATCACCCATAAAATATCCAAAATCGTAAGAATTAAGACATAACAAGGTAAACTTGGCTACATAAAATTTTTAGCCAGAGGGAGCCCTGCTGAACATTCTACAACCATTTTGGTATGGGACCAAACCATCACTAAGGCAGGTGTACTCAAGATCCTAGCAGGGTTAGACCTGTACTAGCTTAGCTAGGCTACAGGCCCGGACCGAGAGCCAGCAGGACTGTTGAAAGAGAGTAAAAAAGGGCTAATTCTAGTCTTTTGCTATATTTTCCAAGCTTCCTTAGACCAAGGTATACCTGGAGAATAAAAGACAGCAAATGTAGTCCTTATATATGTATACAAGAAGGTTTACATGTGTAAAGGCTAAGCAAAGAATTACAGACCTTTCTCTTTAACTTCAATTCTTTGAAAAGCATTGGAACATGTAATCACCACTTACATATTATGAGATATCTTGATAGAAAATTCAAAGTAGATGCCAAGCATGATTTTCACACATTTTCACAATGTTTTAACCCTTTACTACTTAGACACATATTTTGACGCATTTGTAGTCCAATAGAAAGTTCAATTTCAATAAAGACCTTTCTTACTAGATTAAAGTTTTAAAGGCTTCATTTCCAACCCTTAGTTACTCGCAGGCTGTTCTGATTTTATGCTGTTTGCACATAGCCATTTCCACTTTTAGGCCTTAGCCGCGCACAGAAATGAATGAGGCAACTCTAACACCACAAGCACCACTAGATCTGGGTAGACTGGAGCTTCAAGCCAAAGAGGCTGGCACCAAGTATGTGGCCAACCTACTTCAGGTATGGACTTTGTCCATTAAAATTGTGAATGTTAGGGATATTTAACTTATTTGATCTTTTTGGACTTTTTATTTTCAGTTTTTTTAATGGGTGTTAAAATCAAGTGCCTGGTTATAAAGTTAATTAAATAGAATTTGCTAGCTAGTTTGCATTCATACAAATTGAAAATGTATAGCACTTAAACATTTGACAATGTAAGTCAATATGATATATTTTAACACTTTAACCAAGTAAAAAATCACTTTTTGTTCATTTCTATCAAAATAGCTGCATTTGTATTGTTTGCAATCAGCAAAAATCATACATTTGGATTATATATTATTGATTATAAATTTTATATTATGGATGTTATTGTTAAATTTTTATTATTAGCGACCAGACCAATTGGAAAGAGTAGACCAGTATCGCAGACGTGTTGCAAGAAAAAAGGTTTGTATTTATAGTCTTTATGAATTAAGTTTAAGATCAGTGGACTATTTGTCTTCTAAGGTAGTAAAAGAACAAGAAAACTTACTGGTATAAAATAAATTGATTGTTGTTCCTACTGGTTCCAGGCTTCGGTGTAGGACATGTTGAAAAGTGCAGTGTCACACCTTTCAATCGACTAACGCAACGTCTGGTTCATCCATCGGCTGAGGTACTGTATACATGTTGGTTAAAAGCAGAGTGTAATCTAAATCCTGTGTAATTAGAGTTTGACAGACAGAGTGGTGAATTTTGTTTGATTTTTGACCACTTTCTAACAGATTTCTTTAAAAGTAAGCAGCTAGGAAGGTAGGGATTACGTCCACAAAGTCCTTCTTACTTAGGCTCTAAAAGAACACATTCAAACCTGCTTAATTCAATAGGTAAACTATAAAGAATAGGGAAATACTTTCACTCCGCTTTTAACTGACATGTATACAGTACCTCAGCCGATGGATGAACCACAGACGTTGCGTTAATCGATTGAACGATGTGAGTGTAACCCATCTGGATGAGGCAGTAGCTGGCCTCAGTCAGTGTAAATAAACTCAGTTGGTTCCAGCTTTTGGTTAAGGCCTTGTTAAAGACATGGCAGCACAGTCCAGCTGACTGGTGTCAGGGGGTTTCCTGCTACATGAAAAAAAAGGCAGCTAAACGCATCATATCCCAAACCAAAATTGTAAAAAAGTTCCAAATTAAAAAAAAACAAAACTTTTTTTTAGAAAGAAATGTTTATGATTATTTTACCTCAATTTTCTTTCATTAACACCTAACACATTACATAACTATAATTTATATGATTTTTTTCCAGGAAAAAGAAATGGCCAGGAAAAGGCCTGATGTTTCAACATTTGTTTTAAAAAAAATCCCAATTGGGTCTATTTTGTCATTAAACAATTCCCAAATTTATCATTTTATTAATTTAAAAAATCTCGATATGAACAGACTCCTTTTTCCCAAAATGGCTAGAAAAACCGCTGGGTGTGGAAACCAGCCTCAATTTATTATAAATAAGTTAAGTTTTGTTTGTACTGGTTCCAGGCTTCTGTGGAAGCCATGTTGAAAACTGCTGTGCAATCCCAGCTGGATGGAGTGAGAACTGGACTCAATCAGTTGCAGAGTGCCCTTCTAGATGTTCACGAGATTAAACGAAGGTAAAAACCTGAGGACTGTATCCCAACAGAAGCATCATAAGTAGATTATTATTGTTTTGGCGTTGTCCGTCCGTCCGGAGCCATATCTTGGAAGTTCTTTGGCAGATTTCATTGAAACTTTGAATGAGTATATATATGGACAATAGGATGATGCACGCCGGATGGCATTGTACACCATCTGTTAATAACAGAGTTATGGCCCTTTGCATCTTGCAAAAATGCTTTTTTGTGTGTCCGGAGCAATATCTTGGAAGTGCTTTGTCGGATTTCATCGAAACTTGGTATGAGTGTCCAGAAGCATATTGGCGGGAGATATCAATTCAATGAATTGGCTTGTTTTCTTATTTATCTCTTAGTGTTTCTTTGTGAGTCAATGTTCATTTATTTTTGGGTTAAGTATTTATCACTTAAATAATGCTTGGAATAGTCTACATTGGCTTGTAAACGTGGTTGTTAAGTCAAATTTGTGACACAGTTCACCATTTTATTTAATAAAAATATTAGACTTGCTCTGGGAAAACAGGGTTTAATGCATGAGCGTAAATTGTCATCCCAGATTAGCCTGTGCAGTCGGCTAACCAAGGACCACACTTTCGCCTAGACTGGACTTTTGTTTAAAAAAGACTTCATTTATCCCACCTTTACATCGAATTCCGTTAATTAAAGCCCTGTTGATTAAATTTCTGTTATAAACCATGGAACGAAAAAAAAAGACCTCATAAATCCATCGAAATAATACAGTTAAACTGATTTTGTTTAAATAAAAAGGTTTACTCAATAAAAAGTGGGATAAATAGAATAATAGATTAGTGTTGATTATAGATCAGGTTAATCATGCTTGGCACGAACACGGAAAAGTACTCGCCAATTCTCGAGCTTTTTGTTTTCTAAGCCTCGCATGATAAACCTGATCTATAATCAACACTAATCTATTATTCTCTATGTAAATGAAAAATCCCATTCAACCAGAAAGTGTCTTCCGCAATTAGCCTGTGCAGACTGCACAGGCCTATGTGCAACAACATTTTACACACATGCATTAACCCTTTACCACTAAGATACGTATTTTCACACATCTGTGGTCCCTTAATAAATTTAATTTAAGACCTTTCTTACTAGATATAAGTTTTTAAGGCTTCATTTCCAACCCTTAATTACTGATGAACATCAAACAGCATAAAACCTAAACAAACTGCGAGTTGCTTGCAGGCTGTTCTAGTGGTATGCTGGTTGCAAACATCATTTGTGTCTTGTTCTGAGAAAACTGGGCTTATTTCATGTGCTTAAAGTGTCGTCCCAGATTAGCCTGTGCAGTCCGCACAGGCTAATCAGGGACGACACTTTCCACTTTAATGGTATTTTTAGTTTCAAGGAAGTCCCTCCTTACCGAAAATCAAGTTTAGGCGGAAAGTGTAGTCACTGATTAGCCTGTGCGAACTGCACAGGCTAATCTGGGACGACACTTTACGCACATGAATTAAGCCCAGTTTTCTCAGAACACAACACATTTTCACTTTGAAGCAAAGATTAAGACTAATATGCATTTTACGACTGCAATTCCAGCTTAGACCAGGTGGATGAGACCTACAGAAAGGTTAAACCTTTGCAGAAGAAAATTGCAACAGTTTTAGAGGAGAACAACAACTTCTGTCAGGTTGGCCTGTTTTGAATGTTAACAACACATACAATAGCTAGACATGTGTTAATAATCTTATAAATAAATGTTTCAACCAGGCCAGTCAAAAGGAATATGGTCCAGACTACATTTAATTACTCATTATTTCATATTTTATTTTACTCTCTTACTTTCTTATATACATATATTTATAGTATGTTTCAGACCCTCATTTTTTACCCACTTTTGGATTTCTCTATTTTTTCAGCCTCGTTCAGAAAAGAGATTTAATTTTGATCTTCTCTGGATGATCACAGAGTTTCTAACCTATATTCTAATAAGTCATTATATAATACATCTTTGTTATAAAGTGTCGCCATCAAAATGGAAATTTAGTTATATGAATCAGTTTTTTTATGTGTTTTATACCAGTTGGCGACAGCAATGGAGAATCTCAAGCATATATTCACAGTCCCTGAAAGTGTAAAGAAGACAGAGGATCTTATCAGTGAGGGGAAATTGCTGCATGCTCATAAACAGTGAGTTCAGCCATTCAAATTAATGAGGAGATATTGCTGCACGCTCATAAACAGTGAGTTCAGTCATTCAAATTAATGAGGAGTAATTGCTGCATGCTCATAAACAGTGAGTTTAGCCATTCAAATTAATGAGGAGAAATTGCTGCATGCTCATAAACAGTGAGTTCAGCCATTCAAATTAATGAGGAGGAATTGCTGCATGCTCATAAACAGTGAGTTCAGCCATTCAAATTAATGAGGAGATATTGCTGCACGCTCATAAACAGTGAGTTCAGTCATTCAAATTAATTAGAAGTAATTGCTGCATGCTCATAAACAGTGAGTTTAGCCATTCAAATTAATGAGGAGAAATTGCTGCATGCTCATAAACAGTGAGTTCAGCCATTCAAATTAATGAGGAGAAATTGCTGCATGCTCATAAACAGTGAGTTCAGCCATTCAAATTAATGAGGAGTAATTGCTGCATGCTCATAAACAATGAGTTTAGCCATTCAAATTAATGAGGAGTAATTGCTGCATGCTCATAAACAGTGAGTTCAGCCATTCAAATTAATGAGAGGACATTGCTGCATGCTCATAAACAGTGAGTTCAGTCATTAAAATTAATGAGGAGAAATGGCTGCATGCTCATAAACAGTGAGTTCAGTCATTCAAATTAATGAGGAGAAATGGCTGCATGCTCATAAACAGTGAGTTCAGTCATTCAAATTAATGAGGAGAAATTGCTGCATGCTCATAAACAGTGAGTTCAGTCATTCAATTTAATGAGGAGAAATTGCTGCATGCTCATAAACAGTGAGTTCAGTCATTCAAATTAATGAGGAGAAATTGCTGCATGCTCATAAAGAGTGAGTTCAGTAATTCAATTTAATGAGGGGGCATTGCTGCACGCTCATTAACAGTGAGTTCAGTCATTCAATTTAATGAGGGTGACATTGCTGCATGCTCATAAACAGTGAGTTCAGTCATTCAATTTAATGAGAGGATATTGCTGCACGCTCATAAACAGTGAGTTCAGTCATTCAATTTAATGAGAGGATATTGCTGCACGCTCATAAACAGTGAGTTCAGTCATTCAATTTAATGAGGGGGGACATTGCTGCACGCTCATAAACAGTGAGTTCAGACATTCAATTTAATGAGGGTGACATTGCTGCACGCTCATAAACAGTGAGTTCAGTCATTCAAATTAATGAGAGGACATTGCTGCACGCTCATAAACAGTGAGTTCAGTCATTCAATTTAATGAGGGAGACATTGCTGCACGCTCATAAACAGTGAGTTCAGTCATTCAATTTAATGAGGGGGGCATTGCTGCACGCTCATTAACAGTGAGTTCAGTCATTCAATTTAATGAGGGGGACATTGCTGCACGCTCATAAACAGTGAGTTCAGTCATTCATAAACAAGGAAATAAGTCATTCAAATGAGTGAGGGGACGTTGCTGCAGGCTTATAAACAGTGACATAAGCCATTCATTGGAAATGCGATGAAATTCCTGCACAATCATATACACTGAGTTTCATTATTTAACTAGAAATGGCGCGGCAGAGGCCGACGCGTATCCCCACGACGCATGTTTGACTCAGGGGCGCCCCAGGGTTGGTAATGGGGCCATGCACAGTTGAGATTGACCGTATTGTCATAAGAGATGTTCAGTATAAATTTGAAGTAATTCGGTGTAGAAATGAAGAAGTTAATGTAAAATAACCTAAAAAATGAGTGAACATCTATACCCTAATTTCTCCTCTTCATCCTGCTCTCCTAACATATCTAATAATGAAATAACTTCACTGTAGTCAATTATGTACATGTCATCCTAATTGGAATGACTTATGAGATGGCTGAACATGCTCTCTTATAGCCAATCTTCTTGCTTCTGTTTTGGAAAAGTTATGTTTTGAGGTTAAATGTTTGACTAAATAGTAGCGTCTCAGAAATTTTTTATCGCAATCTTGTACACAACAATGAATATGTTGAATTTCATGTCTGTCTTTGATGTGCCTGTTCAAAGTCCATCTTGCTTTAAATTGTTTCTCACACTTTTCCCATTTGAACATTTTGACAGATTTTCAGTAATGAGTATTAAATTGTAATTGATTGAACAAAGTGAAAGTTTTTGCCCTGTTCTTGAGGGTCTATTCCATGAGTTTCTCATGCTTTTTATGCTTGACTGCATTCTATCTCTTCTGTCATATACAGGTGTCCCTTTGCGCCAATATTTTATAATGCCTTGTATAAACATTAGATGGATGAGCTAAACCATTTAGAGGTTATTTACTTACCTCCCTTTAAAGCTTATTACTTCCCTTGGATTTGCTTTTTTTACCTTTGACCTTGAAGGGTGACCTTGACCTTAACCTTTAGCCACTCAAAATGTGCAGCTCCATGAGATACACATGCATGCCAAATATCAAGTTGCTATCTTCAATATTGCAAAAGTTATGGCCAATGCACCATACCGGGGGCATAAAAATAAGTGAAAATATCTGACCTGTCCCCACCCAAACCCCCATTACTTTTGACCCAGGGGTCAGATCAAAATTTCGAATAGTGCAGGGTCGCACATATGCTCATAGCTACCATGTGTGTTAATTTCAAGGTTCTAGTGCTTATAGTGTAGGAGGAGATAGTGGCCAGGATGGACAGACAGACAGACGGACGGTGGAGATAACCACAATTTCCCCACGCTTTTCAAAAAGCGTGGGGATAAAATCACTATAAACAAGATCATTTATGGCTCCCCAGGGTTGGTAATAGTTGAGATTGACCATATTGTCATAAGAGAAGTTCAGTATCAATTTGAAGTGAATCGGTGTAGAAAAGAAGAAATTATAGTAAAAGGCAATTTTGGGTGGGTGTGGTCTATGTGGGCGGGGCCCCAGGGTTGGTAATGGGGCCATGCATAGTTGAGATTGACCTTATTGTCATAAGAGAAGTTCAATATCAATTTGAAGTGAATCGGTGTAGAAATGAAGAAATTATAGTAAAGGCAATTTTGGGTAGGGTGTGGTCTATGTGGGCGGGGCCCCAGGGTTGGTTATGGGGCCATGCATAGTTGAGATTGACCCTAATGTCATAAGAGAAGTTCAGTATCAATTTGAAGTGAATCCGTGTAGAAATGAAAAAATTATAGTAAATGGAATTTTTTGGTGGGTGTGGCCTATGTGGGCGGGCGCCCCAGGGTTGGGATTGGGGCCATGCATAGTTGAGATTGACCCTAATGTCATAACAAAAGTTCAGTATCAATTTGAAGTGAATCCGTGTAGAAATGAAAAAATGATAGTAAATGGAAAATTTTGGTGGGTGTGGCCTATGTGGGCGGGGCGCCCCAGGGTTGGGAATGGGGCCATGCATGGTTGAGATTGACCGTATTGTCATAAGAGAGGTCCAGTATCAATTTGAAGTGAATCGGTGTAGAAATAAAGAAGTAAATGTAAAATAACCTAAAAAAATGAGTGATAATTTCTGACGCGGCCCCACCCCAACCGCTATAACTTTTGACCCAGGGGTCAGATCAAAATTTCAAATAGTGCAGGGTCGCACATATGCTCATAGCTACCATGTGTGTAAGTTTCAAGGTTCTAGTGCTTTTAGTGTAGGAGGAGATAGTGGCCAGGACGGACGGACAGACAGACAGACAGACGGACGGACGGACAGACGGACGGCGGAGATAACCACAATATCCCCACCTTTTTTTCAAAAAGCGTGGGGATAATTAAAATAGGGGCAGTAATTGTTTATTTAGTATATGTCAGATTAATGTTTGCCAATATTTAGGGTTAAAAATAAAAGTAATTTATCTGATGGATATTTATATATCCGATTCAAAAGTTTCCAGCCAAACCATCAACACTTGGTGTTATTTTTTAACTTTGGTCTGGGAAATCTGGGCTTAATAAATGTGTATAAAGTGTCATCTGAGATTAATTTGTGCAGTTTGCAATGGCTAATGAGGGACGACAGTTTCTGCCTTAATTGAGATGAAGAGAATTCCTTTAAACAAAATATTCCATAAAGCCAGAGAGTGTTGTCCCTGATTAGTTTGTTGTGGACTGCACATTCTAATCTGGGATTAACACTTTTTTTGCATGCATTAAGCCCCGATATCCCAGAATGAGGCTCATTTTCCTGACATGTTTTCATGGCATTTATGGTAATTATGCATTTCCTTTTGAACCCCCCACATTTTTTGACATGTATGGTATTTATGCATTTCCCCCTGAATCCCCCCAGATTGACGGAGTTGGAGACTGCCAGGGACGACCTACTTCTTGAACTTCACAAGCAGCCCAACAGAAGCCCAACCGATGATAATGTAGGTACCAATGACATTTTTTGTGTCAATTATCTTGTGACAAATGTAAGATATGACTTAATTTTGGCTAGCATCAAATAGACATAAACAAATTTAAATTGACTAGCAGAACGGGGATGCACCCATTTTTGCACAAACCTACTTGCTGCCTTGACAATGTGTCTAACCAAATTCCTAGGGAATAGCCTTTAACCCTTTCAGTGCTGGAACCGAATTTTGAAGACCTTTACAAACAGTTTGGATCCAGATGAGACGCCACAGAACGTGGCGTCTCATCAGGATCCACACAGTTTGCTATTCTGATAGTATTATTGAAAAAAAATCGAAGAAAATGCTAATTTTAGAAATTCAGCAGATGACATTTTAGCAGACGACAAATTTCCCAGCATGCAAAGGGTTAATGTATGAGGCTTATCAGAGACGATACTTTCTTCATAAACTGCATTTCATTAAGAAGAGACTTCCTTTAAACCAACAATTCCATATTAGCAGAAAGTGTGGTCCCTGATGAGCCTGTGCGGACTGTGCAGTTTAACCTGGGACGACACTTGTTGCACATGAATTAAGCCCAGTTTTTCCAAAACAAGGCTCATAGTGACTTGCTATTATTTGTCCCAGATGCTGCAGAAGTACTTCTCGGAAGTTGCCAAGCTGTCTGTCACCCTGGGCAAGCAGCTGTGGATCATATTCATGCGACTGCTGATGTCTGTAAGAAGGGAGCCTACTCTGGTAGTCACGGCACTGAGGATCATTGAGAGAGAGGAAAAGTAGGCGCTGCTCTATTTTGTCATGGAATCAATTCACATATTTATCATCTTCACAGATTGTGGAAATTACAATTTTCTAGCATTGTATCACAGTTTCAAAAAAATAAATGAACACTTTCAATCAGGGAGAAAAATAACCTTAATAACTTACGGGTATATGGAAAACACAGCTTTGTTTATGAATTATCATGATTTGAAATTGATACAATTCTTAAGTGTTACAAACGCCAACTATTGAATATTTTATAATGATCCTGTTGTTTTTGTAAAAGAAATTTAGAATACCTGCATCACTTATAGCAAGTATAAAATTACTCTACATAACAGTAAGGATTTTCGAGTGATTTCAACATTTTAGTTTTAATACAAAGGACTCTGGTTCCAGATTCACTGGGGAAAAGCTTGTCTTTATTACATTCTTTCCTTGTCATTATAATTATAATTGAACTCTACAGTACTGTGGTTAAAATTTTAAAATGTAAGGCTTTTACTGACACACTTATAAAAATGCCCCAATCTGTGAACCAGTCTGTTTAAAGAGGGATTTAACTTGGAAATGAGAGTTCTTAACTTCCACCTAATTACAAGTCTTGATTATAATTCAGAGTTTAAAATAAATCAGAAAAAAGGTACCAGTACTGTGAGTGTATAAGATATATAATAACTATGATTGATAGGAGTAATAACATTAAGTGAAATGTGTAATGTGCATGGTGCAAAAAAAACTGCAAATATTATAATCAAAACTTGCAAGATCAAAAGCCAGAAAGATCTTGCAACATGATTTTACATGCAGTATTGAGGGTATTCATTATTACTGTGAACAACTAGTTGTCCCCTACCGGTTTCACCAGAGGGGTTTTTGCTCTGTGAGTCTGTCTGTCACACTTTTCTGGATCCTGCGATAACTTAAAAAGTTCTTCATATTTTTTCATGAAACTTGAAACATGGATAGTTGGCAATATGGACATTATGCACGTTATTTCATTTTGTTCCAACCTCAAAAATTCTGGTTGCTATGGAAGCAAATATAAAAAATTCTGACAATGGTGGAGGGGTAGGAGGTGTAGGGGACATATATTGCTTTGCAATAGTCTAGTTTTATATGTTACTAACATAGGTTAGACTCGCTGTCCAGTAAACGTCAAGAGCAGACTGGTTTCATGCCCCCTGATCGGCCCAAACGATGGCGACAGAAGTGCATGTCAGTCATGGAGGAATGTATCTCGCAGAGGTAAGAAATATCGTATTTGTCTCCTACCGGTGAAACCGGAGGGGACTTATGGTTTGCGCTCTGTCCGTCAGTGCGTCACACTTTTCTTGATCCTGTGATAACTTTAAAAGTTCTTCATATAATTTCATGAAACTTGAAACATGGATATATGGCAATATGGCGATTATGCTTGTCATTTCATTTTGTTCCTACATCAAGAATTTTGGTTGCTATGGCAATAAATTTATAATAAAAAAAAATCTGACAATGGTGGAGTTTCACCGGTACGGGACCATATTGCTTGGCAATCTCTTGTTTGTTGAATTTTTTGAAGAGACATTGTATACTGTGCACATTTGCTTCATCCTTCAATGCTTTATTGTAGTAAAATTAGTATACACCAAACAAGGAAGTGGAAGAGGGTTGTAATGTATTTACGATGGATGACCATCAGACTCAAACTTTTTCGAGCAAGTACTTCTAAAGTTTACTACACTTTTGTACATTCAAACATGAATACATTGTTCCTTATTGTGTATGTGCTGCATGTGCAATATAAGTAGCTTATATAAAAAATTCCGTAAGTCATGTTCCTTTTTAGGATGAGAATTTCTATTACATGATTTGCGTGTGCATGAACAATTCCTTAAGCTATGCCCTTTTATCAGATGAGAATTTCTATAACATGATTATAGTAACTTACTACATGTTCAGACATGGTTTATGTTCCCCTACCGGTTTCACCGGAGGGGACTTCTGGTTTGTGCTCTGAGTGTCTGTCTATCAGTCTGTCACTTTTTCTGGATCCTGCAATAAATTTAAAAGTTCTTCATATTTTTTCATGAAACCTGAAACATGGATAGATGACAGTATGGACATTATGCACATCATTTCATTTTGTTCCTACGTCAAAAATTCTGGTTGCTATTACAACAAATAAATAAAAAATAAAAAATTCTGACAATGGTGGAGCCGCTAGGGGACATATTTTGCTTGGCAATAGTCCTGTTTATCATATATGAGATAAGCTGTATACAGTTTTTCCACCGCAGGATTGAGGGTAATCAAATGGAGGACCGTAGCAGCAATAAGATGTGGCTGGTACGGCATCTAGAGGTCACCAGACAACTCATGTTAGAGGACCTCAAAGTGGCCAAGGTAAGGCAGGCAATACATGTGTGTCGCATTCTGAGAAAACTGGGCATAATGCATGTGCGTAAAGTGTCGTCCCAGATTAGCCTGTGCAATCTGCACAGGCTAATCAGGGATCACACTTTCCGCTTAAATGGTATTTTTCGTTAAAAGGAAGTCCCTTCTTACCGAAAAACTTGTTAAGGCAGATAGTGTCGTACCTGATTAGCCTGTGCAGACTGCAGAGGCTAATCTGGGATGACACTTAGGAAACAAGCATTATAACCAGTTTTCTCAGAACGCGACTCATTTTATACAAACTGGGCTGGCTTGCTCATTTTTTTTAGAGAAATGGACTTCAAATTGGAGGATTGTTTGGTTCCAGGCATGGCAACATGACTTGTAAGGGGATCAGCCATTAAATTATTTATACAGCGGTTCTCCAGTAACTCTGATTGAGGGTCATTAGTAACTGGTGTATGTATATGCATCTAGTACAGATAACGAGCTTACCTAGGCAAATGTTAAGGTATACTGTAGGTTGATTTGCCGTTATGATATAATTGAAATATTGTTGAAAATAGCTAAGAATCCTAATGAATTAACTCAAATTAAGAAATACATATAGACAATTACAGCATCAGTAGCAAGATGTGGTAGATATCTTATCTAGACAGCACCAGACAGCTCATGTTGTAGAGCAAGTGTGTCTTGTTCCGTGAAAATTGGGCATAATACATATGCGTAAAGTGTCGTCCCAGATTGGCCTGTGCAGTCCGCACAGGCTAAGCAGGGACGACACTTTCCGCTTAAACTAGATTTTCAGTAAAAATGCACTTCCTTTAAATGAAAAAAAACACATTAAAGTGGAAAGTGTCGTCCCTGATTAGCCTGTGCGGACTGCACAGGCTAATCTGGGACGGCGCTTTACGCACATGCATTATGCCCAATTTTCACGGAACAAGACACAAATAAAGTTGAAGGTGTGAGGGGTTGAGAGTAAAACTTACACATCTGAATGACAAACCTGCCCTGGTCTCTTTGTGTCAAACAGTATGATGATCTATCTTAATGTCTACAACTGCAACATTGTCTGTATTCTAAACTTGGCTGTCATCAATCGTTTACAGGGCCATGTTAATAACAATACTCACTTAAATTAAACAGACTTATGTAACAAAAATGATTCAAAGGTGGAGATGGCATATCCTATTATTGAGAACACCTGCTTAAGAAAGCTCTTCTTTGCTTTTCAGACCTTGCTTCCTCCCGTGTTTCCACCGTACTACAACATTGTGAACAAGTTTGTCTGGATGTACCACGAGGCCCTATCCAAGCATGTAAGAATCATTCATATGTACTTGGACTATGCACATGATCTTAGGCCAAACAGAAATATTTAAAATAATTTTTATGTATGCCTTATTCAAAGACTTCTTTTGGCGTAGCAAATGGGCTGAATGGTTCCATGATAAAAAATATTTAAAATGATTCAGGTCATTAACTCAAAGATAAATTAAGGTATTGTAATTGAAATTGATATGCAGATGCAATATTAATAAATCTTACTATGGGTGGCACAAATAAATAGTATAAAGGTCACTTTTGCTAAGAGTAGAAAAATGACTTCAACTCAATAACTAGGCCAGAAATGACTAGAATTGCAACGTTTTATTTTTGTTGAGAATGTCAGTGTAACTTGTATGTCTCACTGTGATTTCAGATCAAGGACATGATGGAGCAGAAGTTGGAGGGCAACGAGTTTGTCACCTTGCTGCAGTGGCTCAACAGCTATGAGTGAGTGGGCAGTCAGCTATGCCAGTGTCACAGTGAATTGTGTGCTTTTGTAACCTCCGCATAAGGCGTAGGGATATAGAATTGGCATTTTCCATCTGTCATTCAATCCGTCCGTTATTCTGTCCATCTGTTACACAATTTTGAAACTGGGGGGATAAATATTCAAAGAATTTGATTGTCTTCCTCAAATGTGTGGCCTAAATTCGGCCCCTTCCCAAGTGACTGTCTAAAATAACCAGTTGAAGGTTTCTTTTTAGCTCACCTGTCACGAAGTGACATGGAGAGCTTATGTGACCGTGTGATGTCCGGCGTCCGTATGTGCGTGTGTGCGTGCGTGCATGTGTCCGTCAACAATTTGTTTGTGTAGACAGTAGAGGTCACAGTTTTCATCCAATCTGTATGAAATTTGGTCAGAATGTTTATCTTGATAACATCTGGGTTGGGATTGTATTTGGGTCATCTGGGATCAAAAACTAGGTCACTAGGTCAAAAACTAGGTCACATAATAGGTCAAATAAAAGAAAAACCTTGTGTAGACAATAAAGGGTCGCAGTTTTCATCCAATCTTTATGAAATTTAGTCAGAATGTTTATCTTGATAAAATCTTGGTTGGGATTGTATTTGGGT
Organism: Dreissena polymorpha; assembly: GCF_020536995.1. Taxonomy (NCBI): domain Eukaryota; kingdom Metazoa; phylum Mollusca; class Bivalvia; order Myida; family Dreissenidae; genus Dreissena; species Dreissena polymorpha. Next base: position 21,768,135 of record NC_068364.1, on the reverse strand, counting down.
CATCTGGGATCAAAAACTAGGTCACTAGGTCAAAAACTAGGTCAAATAATAGAAAAACCTTGTGTAGACAGTAGAGGTCACAGATTTCATCCAATCTTTATGAAATTTGGTCAGAATGTTTATCTTGATGAAATCTGGGTTGGGATTGTATTTGGGTCATCAGGGGTCAAAAACTAGGTCACTAGGTCAAAAACTAGGGCAAATAGTAGAAAAGCGTGTAGACAGTAGAGGTCACAGTTTTCATCCAATCTTTATGAAATTTGGTCAGAATGTTTATCTTGATAAAATCTGGGTTGGCATTGTATTTGGGTCATCTGGGGGTCAAAAACTAGGTCAATAGGTCAAAAACTAGGTCAAATAATAGAAAAACCTTGTGTAGACAATAGAGGAGAGCAAAAGTTTTTATTGGAAAAAGCTAATTGGGCTCAGTTTAGGGACCTCTGCTCAGATCTCTCCCTTGCAGATGTTCACTCCCAGGATCCAAATCTGTTTTGTATTAACTTAACCAGCAGGATACTGTCCATAGCGGAATGTAGCATACCGGTCTCCTCCGGCAAGGTCAAAGCCAGAAATAGGGTCCCGTGGTGGAATGAGGCGTGCTCCAATGCGGTACTGGATCGTAAAAATGCTTTAAAAATTCTTAAAAAGAACCCCGCTGAGCATAATCTTCTTAATTATAGGTCCCTCGAAAATCAGGCAAAGCGGGTTATTTTGGACGCAAAAACTCAAAATTGGAAAGAATTCTGTGATTCAGCTATCATTAATAAGAAAAATACTAGGGATTTTTGGCAAAAAATTCACAGAATTAAAGGAAATTCATTCACCCCTGTACCGCTACTTAAATACAAAGGCGGAATTGCCACTACCCCAAGGGACAAGGCTCAATTTTTGGTACGACATTTCCAATCTGTCTCCAGTGACTCAAACCTTCCCGTTGAAACTCTGAATTATCAAAAGCGGTTTGAGACTGAGCACCGAAATATTTTAAATGAGCCTGGGGATAACAGCACGCCTCTCAATTTACCATTCACTATCACAGAATTATTAAGTGCCATTAACAGCAGGAGCAACACCGCCACGGGGCCTGACAAAATAGCATATTTAATGTTTAAAAATATGCCAGCCATAACTCTAAAAATCTGGCTTAACCTATTCAATCAGGTGTATAGGACAGGCAGGATACCACCCGAGTGGAAGCAGGCCACAGTGATTCCAATTCCTAAACCCGGTAAAGACAAAAATGATCCAAACTCATATCGTCCAATAAGTCTAACATCACATGCAGGTAAAAAAACTAGGTCACTAGGTCAAATAATAGAAAAACCGTCAACAATTTGTTTGTGTAGACAGTAGCGGTCACAGTTTTCATCCAATCTTTATGAAATTTGGTCAGAATGTTTATCTTGATGAAATCTGGGTTGGGATTGTATTTGGGTCATCTGAGGTCAAAAACTAGGTCACTAGGTCAAAAACTAGGTCACTAGGTCAAATAATAGAAAAACATTGTAAAGACAATAGAGGTTACAATTTTGATCCAATCTTTATGAAATTTGGTCAGAATGTTTATCTTGATAAATCTGGGTTGGGATTGTATTTGGGTCATCTGGGGTCAAAAACTAGGTCACAAGGTCAAATAATAGAAAAACCTTGTGTAGACAATAGAGGTAACAGTTTTCATCCAATCTTTTTAAAATTTGATCAGAATGTTTATCTTGATGAATTCTGGGTTGAGATTGTATTTGGGTCACCTGGGGTCAAAAGCTAGGTCACTAGGTCAAATAATAGAAAAACCTTGTGTAGACAATAGAGGTCACAGTTTTTATCTTATCTTTATGAAATTTGGTCAGAATGTTTATCTTGATGAAATCTGGGTTGGGATTGTATTTGGTTAGTCAGGTGAGCGATTCAGGGCCATCATGGCCCTCTTGTTTATAAATACACGTAGCGACATAAATACACGTAGCGACATTTAGTTCATTATCATATTCAGCTGTATGAGTTAAATCTTAGTAAATATAATATCGAAAACAATAATTGCTCAATATGTAGTATCTGTTAGCAAAAAATACCAATTTTCAGATTTTTGTCAAAATGGAGCTATTTTTAGCTCATCTATTTTTTGAAAAAAATTATGAGCTATTGTCATCACCTTGGCGTCGGCGTTGGCGTCCGGTTAAGTTTTGCGTTTAGGTCCACTTTTCTCAGAAAGTATCAATGCTATTGCATTCAAACTTGGTACACTTACTTACTATCATGAGGGGACTGGGCAGGCAAAATTAGATAACTCTGGCGTGCATTTTGACAGAATTATGTACCCTTTTTATACTTAGAAAATTGTAAATTTCGGTTAAGTTTTGTGTTTAGGTCCATTTTATTCCTTAAGTATCAAAGCTATTGCTTTCATACTTGCAACACTTACTAACTATCATAAGGGGACTGTGCAGGCAATGTTATGTAACTCTGACTGGCATTTTGACAGAATTATGTGCCCTTTTTATACTTAGAAAATTGAAAATTTGGTTAAGTTTTGTGTTTAGGTCCACTTTATTCCTACAGTATCAAAGCTATTGCTTTCATACTTGCAACACTTATTAACTATCATAAGGGGACTGTGCAGGCAAAGTTATGTAACTCTGACTGGCATTTGGACGGAATTATGGGCCCTTTATACTTAGAAAATTGAAAATTTGGTAAAGTTTTGTGTTTTGGTCCGCTTTACCCCTAAAGTATCATAGATATTGCTTTAATACTTGGAACACTCGCAAACTATCATAAGGGGACAGTAAAAGGACAAGTTGCATAACTCTGGTTGTCATTTTTACGGAATTATAGCCCTTTTTTGACTTAGTAACTTTGAATAAATGGTTAAATTTTGTGTTTCGATCCACTTTACTTCTAAAGTATCAAGGCTATTGCTTTCAAACTTCAAATACTTTCATGCTATCATGAGGTTACTGTACCTGGCAAGTTGAATTTTACCTTGACCTTTGAATGACCTTGACTCTCCAGGTCAAATTATTAAATTTTGCTAAAATTGCCATAACTTCTTTATTTATGATTAGATTTGATTGATACTTTGACAAAACTACTCTTACCTGACATACCACAATAGACTCCACCCAAACCATCCCCCATGCCCTCCCCTCCCCCCCTCCCCCCCCCCCCCCCCGAATCCCCCCCCCCAATTTTTTTTTTTTAAAGATCATCTCACAAATGACCACCACACCCTCACACTATAACCCCCCCCCCCCCACCCCACCCCACCCCCAATTTTTTTTTTTTTTTGAAACGGTTAAAAAACACAAATATTTATTTTTATTAAATTGAATCCAAAAACTTGGAATATGTAAACACAATACGGACTGGTGAATGTATATTTTACTTTTATAGATTGATTAAATTTAGTTTGTTATTTTATTGTATTTAGAACTTGAAAATATGGTGAACATCATAATGATAAAAATGAACTCTATAAAAGTTATTTTATATTGTTTGGTTAAAGAAGAACACAGTCCGGTAAAATCTGGTGAGGTCTGGTAAATTTTTAAAGTTATGGGACCTCATGTCATGTAAGATTTGTTTGTCTTTGTGCTACCCAGCAGACAGTTGACGTAAAACATGAGAATACACCATTGCAATTTATGGTATACAGTCTTACCTGTTTATAAAGACCACTCAAGGGATTTGGTCGTTGTGGTCTTTGTTCACAGGTGGTCTTTATTCCCAGGGTCGATTGAAACTTTGCAAAATATACTAGTAGTATTTTAACAGGTACCTTATCTATGTATGTGCTCTTTTGTTTAAATGTTTGAATACTTATGCATGTATAATAAATAAAGGATTGAGTTTTGTTTTTATTATTTCCATTCCCGTATGTTTTTATTATTTATTTCATTAATCATATACATATATAAATAATTATTGACATACATGTATATGTACATGTAATGCAGAATGTTCTGGATTTGAATTTTGCCTACACCAAGATCACTAGCCACTCGTCTACAACTGTGTCCTTTAACAAACTAATGACCGCAACGCGTTCTTCCAACATCAAGAACTTACGCTTGGAAGCCATGATGGTTAAATTGAACTGATTACTTGTCTATAATCTATGCACGTCTTATCAAGGAGAAATGTAAGAAGGGAATGGCTATCAAAATGTTTGTATTTCAGGCATCGTTATTGATATAAAACCGTTAATTTCCTTAATGAGTTGATGAAAGCCCCAAACTTGTCTTTGATATTTTCAGCAATTAGTACATTAATCGCGAGTCACTTTAATACAAAGGCAATATTTTTACATTTTTGACAAACTGTCAAATGCATAAAAGAAGCAGACGACTTCCAATTAGCAATGCGTGTTAAATAAACAAACAACTGCTATAGAGTGCAATAAACTGTCACTTGCCAATATTTCCATAGCGACCGACGAGTCCACTGGTAAGATGTGTATCACGTGACTACACAGCGTCATGGCGGCCATTTTGTTTTTTAAAAGTTGCAAAATCGTTGATTTTTATTATTGCAGTGGTCGTTGTAAGCTATCAAAATGGACTTTTGGGAATGTAAAAGGGCGGTCTTTGGTCTTTGTTCGCAGGTTGGCTTTATTCGCAGGTTCAATATACATTGTATAGCGAAATCGTTCGGGAGGAAATCGGTGTGGTCATTATTGATTGTTGGTCGCTATTAACAGGCGGTCGCTCGGGCAGGTTGGACTGTAATGTCATATATTCTATCTAAATTGTTAGGCACTATATATTATGGGCGTATTTTTGTGTTTCTAAATTTGGACTATTTTTAAGTGTCTGAAAACTTAGAGTAATTCTGAGAAGTATTGGATTATGGTGAGACTGATGTCAGAATTACTACCTACTCTACCTGTAAGAAGTATATCATAAGTACATTTGTTGTATTTTGTTGCTTTTCAGTTCTCCAGAACTCATGAAACACCCCTCACTCAACATCGACACCAAGGAACTGGGTCCCCTGCTCCATAATGATGATGTAGAAAAACTCCAGAAAGAGTATGTATCACGATTAAACTTCAGCAAAAAAAGTCTTGAAGGTGGACAACAAACACAGAGCTTTCAGACATTTTCATTGGTTATTTGGTAGAGCAATATATTTTGCTTTAATTGCACAATTATTTGTGTGTTTTTATGCCCCCGGATCGAACGATCGGGAGTATATTGTTTTTGGCCTGTCTGTCATTCTGTCTGTCTGTCTGTCATCAAAACTTTAACCTTAAACTTTAACCTTGGTTAAAGTTTTGCGATAACTTTTGCAATATTGAAGATAGCAACTTGATACTTGGCATGCATGTGTATCTCATGGAGCTGCACATTTTGAGTGGTGAAAGGTCAAGGTCATCCTTCAAGGTCAAAGGTTAAATACATGACTTCAAAGTGGCGCAGAAGGGGACATAGTGTTTCTGACAAACACATATCTTGTTTGTAATTTACAATAGAGTGTAAAATTTTCAAGTGATATCCATAAACTGTAAAATTTTCAAGTGATATCCATAAACTTTATAAGATGCTTCTCTCAGCAAAATTATTAACCCTTTTAAAGCTACTTTAGATATCTCACTATATACACCAAGTTCTGGTTAGAAATAAAAAATGGACCTGAGAGTGTTTCAATAAGCCTTAATATGTTTTTGATACAATCAAGCTAAAATAAATTGGTTAAATACTAAAGGTACTTGTGTTTGCAGGTATTTGACCAATATGAAGAAAAATATACAGGACTGGACTGGTAACACTTTGAAATCAGAGCAAAAGGTACTGTGTTGATATGTGTCTTGTTCTGAGAAAACTGGGCTTATTGCATGTGCGTAAAGTGTCATCCCAGATTAGCCTGTGCAGTCCGCACAGGCTAATCAGGGACGACACTTTCCGCCTTAACTGGATTTTCATGTAGAAAAGACTTCCTTTACATGAAAAATACCATAAAAGCAGAAAGTGTCGTCCCTGATTAGCCTTTGCGGACTGCACAGGCTAATCTAGGACGACACTTTACGCACATGCATTAAGCCCAGTTTTCTCAGAACACAGCTCATATGATCTCTGAACTCTCAGCATCCTATTTATAAAAATGCTCTTTGTATTTCTTAGAGTTTTGTTATATATGACCCTTAACTTAATGTGTTGTTTTGAAATAAAGTAAAATGCTATGTTCATCAGCTGGTCTAAAAGTATGTTGAAATGACAATATTTAAAACATTTTTCTGTTGCAAAATGACTCAATCTTTTTAATTTTTTTCTTGATTTCTTTTAATATCCCCTCATAATTAAAAACTTATGTAGAATATGTAGTCTTTCAAAAATCGTTAACGATCATAGTTTAACATGTACAGTACAAAAATCTAATGGTTGAGTATATATGGTACAATATATATAAAGATGTGACAAACATGCATGTAACCAAAGGGAAGCCGTTAATGTATGGGTCATGTTAAAGATATATGTAACCAAAGGGAAGCCGTTAATGTATGGGTCATGTTATAGATATATGTAACCAAAGTGAAGCCGTTAATGTATGGGTCATGTTATAGATATATGTAACCAAAGTGAAGCCGTTAATGTATGGGTCATGTTATAGATATATGTAACCAAAGGGAAGCCGTTAATGTATGGGTCATGTAATAGATATATGTAACCAAAGGGAAGCCGTTAATGTATGGGTCATGTTATAGATATATGTAACCAAAGGGAAGCCGTTAATGTATGGGTCATGTTATAAATATATGTAACCAAAGGGAAGCCGTTAATGTACATATGGAGGTCATGTAATAGATATATGTAACCAAAGGGAAGCCGTTAATGTATGGGTCATGTTATAGATATAAGTAACCAAAGGGAAGCCGTTAATGTATGGGTCATGTTATAGATAAATGTAACCAAAGGGAAGCCGTTAATGTATGGGTCATGTTATAGATATATGTAACCAAAGGGAAGCCGTTAATGTATGGGTCATGTTATAGATATATGTAACCAAAGGGAAGCCGTTAATGTATGGGTCATGTTATAGATATATGTAACCAAAGGGAAGCCGTTAATGTATGGGTCATGTTATAGATATATGTAACCAAAGGGAAGTCGTTAATGTATGGGTCATGTTATAGATATATGAAACCAAAGGGAAGCCGTTAATGTATGGGTCATGTTATAGATAAATGTAACCAAAGGGAAGCCGTTAATGTATGGGTAATGTAATAGATATATGTAACCAAAGGGAAGCCGTTTATGTATGGGTCATGTTATAGATATATGAAACCAAAGGGAAGCCGTTAATGTATGGGTCATGTAATAGATATATGTAACCAAAGGGAAGCCGTTAATGTATGGGTCATGTTATAGATATATGTAACCAAAGGGAAGCCGTTAATGTATGGGTCATGTTATAGATATATGTAACCAAAGGGAAGCCGTTAATGTATGGGTCATGTTATAGATATATGTAACCAAAGGGAAGCCGTTAATGTATGGGTCATGTTATAGATATATGTAACCAAAGGGAAGCCGTTAATGTATGGGTCATGTAATAGATATATGTAACAAAAGGGAAGCCGTTAATGTATGGGTCATGTTATAGATATATGTAACCAAAGGGAAGCCGTTAATGTATGTGTCATGTTATAAATATATGTAACCAAAGGGAAGCCGTTAATGTACATATGGAGGTCATGTAATAGATATATGTAACCAAAGGGAAGCCGTTAATGTATGGGTCATGTTATAGATATATGTAACCAAAGGGAAGCCGTTAATGTATGGGTCATGTTATAGATATATGTAACCAAAGGGAAGCCGTTTATGTATGGGTCATGTTATAGATATATGTAGCCAAAGGGAAGCCGTTAATGTATGGGTCATGTTATAGATATATGTAACCAAAGGGAAGCCGTTAATGTATGGGTCATGTTATAGATATATGTAACCAAAGGGAAGCTGTTAATGTATGGGTCATGTTATAGATATATGTAACCAAAGGGAAGTCGTTAATGTATGGGTCATGTTATAGATATAGGTAACCAAAGGGAAGCTGTTAATGTATGGGTCATGTTATAGATATATGTAACCAAAGGGAAGTCGTTAATGTATGGGTCATGTTATAGATATATGTAACCAAAGGGAAGCCGTTAATGTATGGGTCATGTTATAGATAAATGTAACCAAAGGGAAGCCGTTAATGTATGGGTCATGTTATAGATATATGTAACCAAAGGGAAGCCGTTAATGTATGGGTCATGTTATAGATATATGAAACCAAAGGGAAGCCGTTAATGTATGGGTCATGTTATAGATATATGTAACCAAAGAGAAGCCGTTAATGTATGGGTCATGTTATAGATATATGTAACCAAAGGGAAGCCGTTAATGTATGGGTCATGTTATAGATATATGTAACCAAAGGGAAACCGTTTATGTATGGGTCATGTTATAGATATATGTAACCAAAGGGAAGCCGTTAATGTATGGGTCATGTTATAGATATATGTAACCAAAGGGAAGCCGTTAATGTATGGGTCATGTTATACATATATGCCACACTCTCGGAAAAAGCGTCTAAATGCATGTGCGTAAAGTGTCATCCCAGGTTAGCCTGTGCAGTCAACACAGGCTTATCAGGGATGACACTTTCCCCCTAGAAGGGATTTTCTTTTAGTAGACACTTCCTTTGAAAGAAAATTTCCAAAAAAGCGGAAAGTGGCATCCCTGATGTCTGCACAGGCTAATCTGGGATTGCACTTAAAGCACATTCATTCAGTCCAGAATGAAACTTATATGCAGTTGAAACTGACCTAACGGCCACCTGAATTTACCGGTCACCTGCAGACAACGGTCAGTCTGGAATCTCCCCGACGAAAAACACTCTATATTACACTTGAATTTAACGGCCACCTGGCCATAACGGCCAACGGCCACTATATTCCACTCCGAAATTCATGTTTGACCTGAAATCAACGGTCACGCGTCAGTCGTCTTGAGTCGCCAAAATGAAAAACACAGCACATCATTTGTCCGTCTATTTTGCGGTTAAAGCGTCTGAAAGTGGTTATTGTCTTTGATATTATAAAAGCGGCCCGCTGCAAGTAAACAAATAATAAGGTGTTGAGACGGTTTGTTTTCCGGGGTGATTGTGGGGGTATCTTCAAAAGCAAATATGTCAGAGTTTGTGACACGTTTAAAGTAATTATCGCTAATTAAATGACTGCTAATTAGTACATGGTACTTTCAACGGTACAATTATATCGCACTATCGGTTTATGACAGCGAATCCGCTTTTTAGACTTGTACGGACGTGACGTCAACGGCACGTGACAAGCTTTATTTACTGAATGAACGAGATGCATGAGTAAACAATTATACCAGCGTTGATAAAGTCATTGCTTTAGTTTAACAAGATGAAATTAAATCAATCTATATTATTCTGTATTATTCAATATACACGCGTAAGATATTTCTGTTATTATGCTTAGTTAACGGAAATGAGCCTTTGTTTTACACTGTATGCAAACGACTGGGTGGGGTAATGACGTAGCAATACTACCAAGTGGCAAACCATCTTAAAATTGTGATCCGAATTTAACGGTCACCTTTGGACAACGGTCACTTTAGTCATTTCCCTTGACTGACCACTGTTCTCAGGTTTGACTGTAGTTATTTCTACCTACAGGACTGGTGTCGTAATGAGGGACCAGACCAAGACGGCGAAGGATTCTACAACACATCTCTACCTATGATCATTTTCCAGATGATCGAACAAAATGTACGCGGATAAAATTTGTGTTGCATTTTGTTTGTAGATTTTTGTTTAGACAAATTTTATTTCTCACATGTCAATCGATTATAGTACAACACTTGTCTTGGTACATGTATAATGTCATTTTTGGGTTGGTACCACAAAATGTTATTTTCATTATTAAATTCGTGTAACACCCCTCCCCTTTCCCCACAAATCAAACTTAACCCTTGTCCTCTCAATAGAACTGTGTGGAGGAGATGGGGGTGTGGGGACATGTAATAATGAACTGATATATTCTACCAGATGCTTTCAAATATATTGCTTTTTGTTTGGCAGAAGAACAATATTTTTATTGAAAGACTTTACTCTGATTATTAGCTTGGGTATAACTTGCATTTCTTTATCAATATGGAACTTGCTCTATGTTCAGATTCAAGTGGCCGGCATGCTTGGTGAAAGCATCATGTTACGCAGTCTGGAGCAGTTTGTTGAAGTTCTCAGCAACTTTGCTGAACAACTGAAAGGTATTTTATGTTTTACTGTGGTTTATAAGGAAAAATTTGTGATTTAAAATTGTCATCTGTTTAAAACAGTGAAAAAAAGACAATTAAAATTATTATTAGTTGTCCTTATTCTCTGTCACAGCTTTTTCATTATTCCAGGATCATAAAAAAATGTTCATGTGGTTTTGACTATTGTGAAAATTATAATCTGTTGTCAAATGCATAAAATAAAATAATCTTCCAACACTTAAATAAATATTTTTTTATATATAATATGAAATTATAAGAGTTTTGAGTATGTACTTAACTAGCTTTACTTGACTATGAACTGAATATTCCGTGCTATTCTACTCAGCCAAACGTAATTGTTTACGAAACACATACAATTCTGTATACAATAGTAAATATGGTTACAGTGAATAATGTTAATTCAAATTTGGTATACAAATTATGATGCTATAAAACAATTTAATTTTGGTTCTGACATTTTTAGAAAAAATTGTTATGGTGTTTGACTTGCAACCAGAGTGTTCTCAAGATCTTTTCAAGGTCACTAATACTGGCTTTTTCCAGGAATTCAAATCTAGAATTAATGGATAAGCCTAAGGCTTTTGATTCTGTTATGATTAAATACAATTTTATAATAGGTATACAACAAATGTTGGTATATTTGCATTACTAAGTGAGTCGCCTTCTGAGAAAACTGGTCATAATGCATATGCGTAAAGTGTCGTCCCAGATTAGCATGTGCAATCCAGGCTAATCAGGACGACACTTTCCGCTTTTATGACAATTTTCGCTTAAATGAAGTCTCTTAGCAATAATCCAATTTAGGCAGAAAGTGTTGTCCCTGATTAGCCTGTGGGGACTGCACAGGCTAATCTGGGACGACACTTTACGTACATGCATTAAACCCAGTTTTCTCAGAACATGACACAATTTTTCTGATACTCAGCCGTTTGCCCCTTTTCAGGAGTTGTTGGTATCTACAGAGACAGACATTTACAAGACAGGAGGGAACCAAAGTTCTACCTGCACTATTTGGTAGGCAACAGAAAATTTCTAGAACCATTTTCAAACAATAGGAAGCATAGTCATTAATTGATTTGTTCAGTTTTGTATTTCTATGCAACATGTCAACACTTTTTATGCCCCCCGAAGGTGGGCATATAGTGATCGCACTGTCCGTCTGTATGTCCGTCTTTCTGTCGGTCACACTTTTGCGTTTAGGTGTTGAAAATGCTCATAACTTCTATGTTGCTTCAGATGTTACCTTCATATTTATTTCCCCTACGGGTTTCACCCGAGGGGACTTATGGTTTGCGCTCTGGGCATCTGTGAGTCTGTCCGTCTGTCTGTCACATTTTTCTGGATCCTGCGATAATTTTAAAAGTTCTTCATATTTTTTCATGAAACTTGAAACATGAATAGATGGCAATATGGACATTATGCACGTCATTTCATTTTGTTCCTACGTCAAAAATTCTGGTTGCTATGGCAACAAATAGACTAGAAATACTGCTGAAAAAGGTGGTTTTCTGGATCCTGCGATAACTTTAAAAGTTCCTCATATTTTTTCATGAAACTTGAAATATGGATAGATGGCAATATGAACATAATGCACATCATTTCACTTTGTTCCTACGTCAAAAATTCTGGTTGCTATGGCAACAAATATATATAAAAAAATCTGACAATGGTGGAATTTCTGACAATGGTGGAGCCGGTATGGGACATATATTGCTTGGCAATAGTCTTGTTATGCATGTGTATATGGACAAGGCCTTTCCAAACGCACACAAATTTTGACCCCTTGACCTTGAACTTAGGGTCCGCATTTAGGTTTAGAAATCTGCGTTTAGGTTTCGAAAAAGCGTTTTTCGGGGGCATATGTCTTCCGATGGAAACAGCTCTTATTCCAATGTCTAAATAAAGCATCATATTTTTTGTCTTAAACTGCATTTAAGTCACATCTTAAATTGTGTATTTTTATTTATGACATTTCGTTTTAATCCTTGGGTTCACACAGCGTAAAATCTTCTTACTTTCGGCAACTACATGACACAGCTTTTTGTCTTGCATTGTGCCACGATATATAAGTTACATCTAAGATTTACTAATTGTCTTTTTTGTTTTTAATCCCCAAGATCGCCACAGCGAACAATCTGCTCACCTTTGGAGACTACATGACCCAGCTGAGGAAGCGTTACCTGAAGACCGAGTACGACAGAGACGAGGAGGATGATGCCAACATCCGCATGGACAGGTTCCAGGTACTCAACGAAACCCTTTTCCCCCATATTTCTTGGTCTTTGGGTCTATAAAATTCAGTGAATTACTCTATCAATGAGCCTCGCTGTGGAAAAACAGGGCTTAATGCATGTGCGTAAATTGTCATCCCAGATGCAGGGACAAAACTTTCCGCTTTTAATTTATTTTGAGTTTAAAGGAAGTCTCATCTTAGTGGAAAGTTTATATCGAGGCTCAAATGTAGATGCTAACACCCAATGGTTTCAGGTGCTCAAGGGAACGTTCTACCGTACCGCGTACGACATCATTGGCTACATTCTGGAGGAGGTTATGATTGATCTCCGCACACACGAGCATTGCATCAACGAGCTGATGACAAAAGCATGGTAAGAGGTGGGCAAGGCTGTGGTTTTTGGGATACAAAGTTTGTTGCTTGGTACATCATGTTTCAGGGGTTGTCAGTGACGAAAGCATGGTCAGGGTGGGGAAAGGTTGTGGTTTACGTCTATGCAAATTTTGTTGCTTGGTTTTTTATCTCTCTGGTTTTTCAGTGCTTAGAAATATTTAAGTCAGTATAACTATAATAATGAATGCAAACATTTTTTTTTCCATAATTATGGTGAAAATTTCTTTACAATAAACATTCAAGTATCTTTACTGTCCTGTTTATTTATGTGTTTTCACATGGTTGCTAGGCAACACTGAATCAGTCAACTTTTCTTGCATGGTTGCTAGGCAACCTTAAATCAATCACCTTTTTGTAACATGCTGGCTTGGCAACACAAATATATAACTGTTTTCATCACAAGGTGGTCGTCCACACAAACTATGTTTTTGTCATGTGGTTGCTAGACAACACAAACTCTGATGTTTTTTTCTCACATGAGGCTAATTAACACTTAACCTGATTTGTTTTTCTCACATAACTGATAAGCAATAAAAAAGTCGGTTTTATTTATGTCACTAGGCATCACAATATCTGTTGTTATCCCCCGCCATAGTGAAGGGATATTGTTTTGGCGTTGTCTGTCCCTCTTTCCGTCAGTCCGGAGCCATATCTTGGAAGTGCTTTGGCGGATTTCATTGAAACTTGGTTTGAGTATATATATGGTTAAAAGGATGATGCATGCCAAATGACATTGTACACCATCTGTTAATAAAGGAATTATGGCCCTTTGTATCTTGAAAAAATGTTATTTTTGTGTGTCCGAGGCCATATCTTTGCATGCATGTGTATCTTATGAAACTTGGTATGAGTATATGTATATATATAGAGAGAGAGAGAGATGGATAAGATATGGCCCTTTGTATCTTGCCAAAAAATGCTTTTTTTGTGTACGGAGCCATATCTTGGAAGTGCTTTGGCTGATTTCATTGAAACTTGGTATGAGTATATATATATATGGATAGGAGGAGGATGCATGCCAAATGGCATTGTACACCATCTGTTAATAATGGAGTTATGGCCCTTTGTATCTTAAAAAAAAGGTTTTTTGAGTGTCAAATATAACACTTTTGTGTCCAGAAGCATATTGGTGGGGGATATCAATGCAACGAATTTGCTTGTTTTTAGCGAGGCTGTTTTAGGAGAAAACCCGAGCTATTGTCATAGCCAGCTCGTCGTCCAATGTCCGACTTCCGCCGTAGGCGTCATGCTAAAACCTTAACATTGGCCATAACTTTTTAAATATGGAAGATAGCTTCTTGATATTTGGCATGCATGTGTATCTCATGGAGCTGCACATTTTGAGTGGTAAAATTTCAAGGTGAACATCATCCTTCAAGGTCGAGGGTCGAAAAAACAAAGTCAAGGGAAGTAATAAGCTTTAAATGGACATAGTTATCTGACCTGCCCACGTATATATTTTTGTTAAATAAATCAAAGCGGCGCAGTAGGCGGCATTGTGTTTCTGACAAACACATTGTGGTAAAAGGTCAAGGTCATCCTTTACTGTCTATGGTAAAAAATACAGATTTAAGGAAAGTAATAAGCTTTAAAAAGGGAGAAAATTATTCAATATTTAACATAGCCACTTTATATATTTGGCATGCATGTGTATCTCATGGAGCTGCACATTTTGAGTGGTGAATCTACAGTCACAGTATAGTGGCTTTTAATTATTTGCTACTAAAAATAGAGATTTGTTACAGACAATTATTTTCAAGGGAAGTAATTTATATAATTATAAATCTCATATTATATATTTTCTTACCAAGAATTGAAGTTCTTTTCACAGATACTGTACAAATTTATTATTTTGACTATTTATAACCCAAATGATTGATTTTTCAAAGTTTTTTTTAAATGATATGATTATATTAATTTCTTTGATGTTCATTACATACCTGTGGACTTATGTACATAGATACATGATCAACTCTGGTTATGATCTCTTTTAAACCACAGGCCTTGGTTGTCAGTGATGTCTGACATGGTCATAATTGACTGTGAGACCCCCCGCCACCCCCCCACCCCCACCCCCGATTGGATTGGACAAAATTCAAGGGAAGTAATAACCTTTAAAGGGAGATGATTTCTATACCTGCCAAATGATAAATATAAATTTTATTTCAATGGGGCGCAGTAGGCGGTATTGTGTTTCTGATAAACACATCTCTTGTTGGGTCACTAGGTCAAAGGTCAAGGTCACTGTGACATCTAAAAAAAATTAAAAATTCTGACAAGCTTTCGCAGCCGAGCGTGGCAACCGTTATGCGGTGCTCTTGTTCTCACTTTGTCGCTCAGCAACACTAAAATTCTCCCTTAGGCAGCAGAGCGGTCAGTCCGTGGAGGTGGTGGTCGCCACATGGCAGGACTACGGAACAGACTTTGTCCACCTGAAGCCCAAGCTGGAGCAGAAACTGTATGAGACTGCCAAACGTGTCATACTGAAGGAATACCTGAAGGCCATTCTCTCAAGGTATTCTGGCAAAGATGTTAGTCACAATGTGTCAGTAAAAAGCGCTGTCAAAAATTATTTATGTATTTTATTGTAAACCTATTTATTTTAGCTTGATTGCATCTAAAGCCTGTGGCTTATTGAAACACTCTCCTGGGTGGAACCAGTTCTTGGTGTCTTTTGAGGAGATCTAAAGAACGCTCCCACAGTGAGTATGGAACCTGTGACTTTCTGGAGCTAGGTTAACACCATTTCCCCTATGCCATGGCAACCTTGCGACTTAGTGCATTAACATTTAAACATGACTGTAAGAAACTTTGCTTTATTTCATTATGCAACATTTGCTATGAAAGAATTACTTTACTGACTGAATATGAACCTTATATGGAACAAAAAATATCGTCACCATGGGAATTTGCTGAGCAATTAAGAAACAAGTGATTAGTGTGAAGTAGGATACTTTTGCATATTATAATAGGGTATGTTATATTCAATCTGTCTGGTGGACTTTTCGGCAGATGGGCAGTCGTCTTGTTGACAATTTTTGGTGTCTGGTATTCATACCAGACATTTAATGGTGCTCTTGTGATGAAACTTAAATGCATAGATCCATAATATTGGGTAAAAAGAAGAGTCTTTCTTGTTTGCATAACATGGTTTACAACAATTACTAAAAAGGTGTAATGTCAGACATTTTATAATATAGAAAGAGAAAATGAATCAACTAGCATTTAAAAGAGTTGTGTCTTACATTATATTGTCTTATATCACTACAGGAAACTGGCCTTTAAGGTTTATGATGAGCGGAAGAACGCTGCAGAGAAGATGATCCATGAGGCAACACAGTTGGAGCGTATCTTCCACAAGTACAAGTCTGATGATGTAAGTACGGCTACCTTATGCTTGCTGCCTATCCAATCGTGATTCAAAACTTTTCCACCGTATTTCCTCTGTAATAAGTCACACCAGAGTATAATATGCTTTCCCTTGAATTTCATTCAAATATAAGAAGCATTTGAATATAAGACCCACATAAATTATCATTAGTTCAAAACTTGTAGCAGTATAATCTCAAATACGGACATTGATATTCAAATTGCTTTTGGTGGAAATCTTTTGTTAATTTCAAGGAATTTAGTCTGTCAGACCTTTGACAAAGCCAGGGAAACGGTGCAAGATCCCTGAGTTCTTTTCCATAATACCGGTCTCATTTGTTGGCTATTATCAATTCTTGTTCAGAAATTTCTTGTTTTTGGTTTGCCAGTTAAATGACTTTGGGCCAGTTATAATTGAGTGATTAAAAACTTTGTTGTCATTAAAAGATTCAGGGCTTTCGCTGAGTCCTGGAATTCATGGAACTTGTTGAAGTGTGGATTGTTTGGTTTATTTATCTATTTACTTCGACACCATATCAAATCACCATGTGTCTTCTATTATTGGAAAAATAATTCTAAATACCGATAAGTTATATAACATTTATTATCAACCCCTGCCAAAAGTGGTTGGAAATAATTTTGGCGTTTTCCGTCAATCCGTCTGTCACAAACTTTTTAGGGCTATATCTCAGAAACTATTAATGAGGAGAAGTGTCATGCACTGGACATAGCCCTACCATTTCTCCAATAAGAGTTATTGCCCTTGGCTGTTTTTTTGTGATAACAGTCTGTCACAAACTTTTCAGGGCTATATCTCTAAAACTATATAAGATTTCAACATGAAACTTTATTGGTAAAGATACCAATGAAGAGAAGTGACATGCACTAAAAGCATAACACTACACTTTCTCAAGTTAGAGTGATCGCCCGTTGTTGTTTTTGTATGATGACTGTTTGTCACAACTTTTCAGGGCTTTATCTCAGAGAATATATAAGATTACAGCATGAAACTTAATGGGAGTGTAGATATCAACGAGGAGAAATGCCATGCACAAAAACCATTACCCTACCCTCTCTCAAATAACAGTGGATTTTTACAACATGACAAGTCACAGGGACTTTGTTATACCAGTTTATAAAATTGTACAATAATGCTGTTTTTATTTTCAGACCTGTACTGGAAGAAAATATGTAAATTATATTAATGTTAATCACAATTTTGTTTTGTTTTAATCTTTTCTTGCATTGTTTTACACACATTTATATTGTTAGTTGTTCAACTTGTAGTGTCTGTTACCGTTGTTGAATTGTTGATAAAATTATCTTTAAATTTATCCCAAAATTATTTTTCTATTTATCTCATAATTATAAATCATATGTTTTTATCATTTGACGAAGGCGGAGGGATATAGTTTTGGCATTGTCTGACTGTCCATCTATTTTTAACATGAAACTTCATGTGTGTACATGTACAATAGATATATATGAGTTGAAGTGTCGTACACAAGAACCATGACCATACACCTTCTTAAATGAGAGTTGTTGCATTTAGTTGTTTTAGTATGATGTAACTTTTCAGGGCTATATCTCAGATACTTAACAAGATTTTTACATGAAATTTCATGGATGTATAGATTTTAATGAGGAGACTGTGCCATGAGAAAGAACCCTAACCTGACAATTCATAAAGAAGAGTTTATGTCCGGTGATGTTTTTGATGTAACTTTTCAGGGCTTTATCTCATATACATAATAAGATTTAGTGGGAGCAGTGGTCTAATGGTAGAACGCTGGCTTAGGAATCGAGAGGTCCCGGGTTCGAATCCCGCCTTGACCACTGGAATTTCCTTGAGCAAGAAATTTATCCCACATCTGGTCCTCTCCACCCAGGTGTATAAATGGGTACCTGTGAGGGAAATAAGCAATGTGCCGTGGCTGCATACTGCGCCAAGATGTTAGCGGACGACTTATGACCCAATGATCAGGGACAAAATGTAAAGCGCCTTTGAACGCACATCTCGAGTATGAAAAAGGCGCTATATAAATGTGGTATATAAATAAATTTTTAAAAAATTCAACATGAAAATTAAATGGTGTATAGATATCAATGAGGAGAATTGCAAACAGTATTCCTTTACTTCGTTATTTTACAGGTATGGGCCTGTTGATCTATCTGCACCCATCAATAAATAAAATTTATTTGGCAGGGGATATCAATTCAAATTGATATGCCCCCCCATCGAATGTTAGTGGGCATATTGTTTTTGGCCTGTCTTTCTGTCATTGTGTGTGTCTGTCACTTAACTTGGTCATAACTTTTGCAATATTGAAAATAGAAACTTCATATTTGGCATGCATGTGTATCTTATGGAGCTGCACATTTTCGAGTGGTGAAAGGTCAAGGTCATCCTTCTAGGTCAAAGGTCAAATATATGGCTTCAAAGCGGCACCATAGGGGGCACTGTGTTTCTGACAAACACATCTCTTGTTCTTGTTTGCTTTCTCTTTCAAGTCATTTGGAGGCAATATAAGAGGGCATAATTATAACACAAATACTAAGGCGTGCATATTGGGTTTGTTCCATATTGCTTGCACTGATACATGCATGATTTTTTTCCAGGATGCTACATTCTCGGTACTTCCCATGATGGCAGAGAGCCTGAAATTGAAGGACACCTCCATGCTGTCACTGGAAATTGCTGTATGTACACATGAATTTTTTTTATTTAAATGCTTTTATTCGATTTTTATAACGAAATATCAAAGATTTAAAAATGATAATTCACTGTTTGAAACAATGAAAAATAACAGTGAAAATAATCAATAATTGTCACTGTTTTACTGCGAATTGGCGTCATTTAATGTCATGACGTCATCTTTTTGGCACAATTGTCCAGTTTAACTTTTTTATATGTAAATCACCAATGGAAAAAGCATTGAATAAAAGTGAAATTTGTTGTTTTCTGTAGATAAGCAATTTTCATTTACCTATAATAGTAGAACATAAATGTTTAAACTTTTAGCTGTGCCACTCTTGAAAATATCATTTCTCTGATCACTTGTCATTTAAAATTGATAATATATGAAAACCCTACAAATATCCTCTATACACTAACACATTTCTGTACAGTTTTTCGTAAAATATTTCATCGTCCAACCCACCCCTATCAAACACACAAATATGTACAAGTCACTTAAAATAACAACCATGTAAAATGTATTGAACAAACATATTCTTTCGCAAGGTGAGACCATTTTCTATTATCGCCAAATATTTCAGTTTTTTTAGGTACATTCTATGATTACAATCGAAGATGACAGTATTTGAGAGATATCCAAAAAACATGGTACTTTAATAGCTCAGGCTTTTTTTCTGCTTGTTTCAGTTAGGTCTAAGCTATTATCATTGAGAATGATAGCCTCCTTGGCTTAAATCAGTACTTTTCCCTTGATAATATTTACCATGGTTTCAAACTTTAATTTTCTTTAAGTTTGAAATCTTTCTTGAATTATGTTATTTGTTGGGGGTGTAAATCATTTCATAAGGTTAAATTTTGGTCTCATTCTTATCGGTAGTCCAAATCTTCATTCTCCATTTAATTTATGGATATGTTCTGGAGCAAATGATCTAATTTGTGGTTGAATAAATATTTTTTCCTTAGACTAAATATTTCCTTTGGTAAAATTCTTTAGTGTATTTTTCATTCTCTGTTCAATGCAGGGCATCATGAAGAAGTTTACAGATATCCATCTCAAGCAGAGGAGATTTTTTTTTCTTAAGAGTTTATATTTCCTTGGGTTCAATTCTTCACTTTAGTATAATTTTCCACTCTTCACTCTGCATTCAATGGAGGATCTCATGAAGACGTTTCCTGATACCTGTCTAAAGCAGATGATCTTATTTTTGAGTTGTTAATATTTTTCCTTAGGTTAAATTTTTCACTTAAATGTGTTACTCTAAATTCAATGCAGGGCATCATGAAGAAGTTTCCTGATATCCGTCTAGAGCAGATGATCAACCTATTGCTGTGTCGTGGTGACATGAGCCGGTCCGAGGCTCGACAGATGATCATCGACACTGTGGGAGAAGAGAAGGCACTGAAATCCGCTAATATTGGAATATTTGCAGACATTGCAGCTGAGACCAAATAGCCTTGAATTTCTTGTTAGTTTGTGTATATATAGGCTTTGTGGTCTTTACAATTTGTAATGTCTTAAATCCAAATTATGATTGTTTTCAACGAGTTATGCAATCATCACATTTAAAATTGATGAATTTTTGTATTTATTTACCATAAGAAATTTGTGTACACATAAAAGTGACAATACATCTTTTTGAGGAATTCAAAATTCCCAGAGGTCCTTATGATAACATATTATGTAACTTATTTGCTTGTGTGTTCATGTTGAATGGTTATAATATAGTGTTATATCACAGTGATATGTATAGATTGCTGAGTGTAATATCACAGTGATATGTATAGATTGCTGAGTGTAATATCACAGTGATATGTATAGATTGCTGAGTGTAATATCACAGTGATATGTATAGATTGCTGAGTGTAATATCACAGTGATATGTATAGATTGCTGAGTGTAATATCACAGTGATATGTTTAGATTGCTGAGTGTAATATCATAGTAATATGTATAGATTGCTGAGTGTTAAGTATTAATACATGCTATCAATCTTTTTAAAATCATCACAACTTTGCGATACCAGGTATTTGAAGTATGTATACATTACCTATTTTGATTGTATTTTAATGGGATTGCTAATTTATGTGCAATAAATATTGACTTATTTGTGGCATTCTTATTATGTTTTATAAACAAAACCTGAGAATTTCTTGGCATTGATTGCAAAATCCTATCTTTGCTGTGCATCTTACTCGGTGTGTAACAAATCAGCTACATGTATACTTATTACACATGGTTTATTTTTTATAAATCAACAAATTATTTGTATAAATAACAAGTGAACAAATAAATTAATTCTGTATAAATCTATCAACAGTTGCTATTTAATGCATTCTTACATCAAATATAATAATGTCAATAAAAATTACACAATTCTTAAAGTAATTATTTTAAAAAGTAAAAATAAAATAATCTTAACAATATAAGAAAAAGAGTTAATACAAATCTTCCATCGAAATGTTAGATTTTCTGTTTTCAAACTTTTCATATGATGTACCCAATTTACTATAAATATAATTTACTTAATATTTCTTTTTTTTCTTTTTAGTTATTACCTTATACATAAAGCATATGACACAAAACTGCTAATAAATATGCCTATCTAAAAGACAATTAACTCTAGGATTTATATACAAAAAATAACTGATTAAATACAGTAACATATATAACAAAACAATCATTAAAATGGATTCCATAATAAAAAGACTTAAAGAGCATTATAGCTATTCAATCTTCATAAGTCTATACATGTACATTATTAGAAGTGATTGTGAAAATACTTATCTGATTTTGACTGAAACTAACTATACAGTTTAACCCTTTCCCTATTAGAAGCAAGGTGAGAATGGCTATGTGCAAACAGAATAAAACCAGAACAGCCTGCAAGTAACTCACAGTCTGTTCAGGTTTTATGCTGTTTGCTGCTCATCAGTATCTAAGGGTTGGAAATGAAGCATTTAAAACTTGAATCTAGTAAGAAAGGTCTTAAATTTAACTTTCTAAGGGACTACAAATGTGTAAAAATAAGTATATAAGTGGTAAAGGGTGAAGACATATAGTTATGATCACATATTCACCATATATGCTGAGTGTAGGACTGTCGTTTACCTATGGCTCGCACTCTTTGTCTCTCATGTGATGAAGTATAACAATGATTTATACATGCATACTATTTACTTTAGTAATTTTTTGTATGTATCAATATTTATAGTTCCTGTCTTTTTTTTCTAAATGTGGCCCCAACAATTCAAAAATTAATTCTATCTTACACATTGCACTAATGTACGAAGTTGGAAAAAGGAGTCAACTTTGCTTTCTTGTCAAGGGAGACAATTACAGTCTTGCAGCAGGTGCAGATGACTCCCCTTGAATCAGTGGCTTCAAAACAGTGTGGTAGGATGGTAAAACCTGCAAACAAATTAAGAATAATGATCATGATTAATGGTACACTGTTATCTGGTGAAAATTCAAGTCAGTGTGATTCACCATGGGCTTGGCACAAAAAAGCAACAAAAATGAAATCAGGATACATTATTTTATTTGGCCATTTTTTTCAGGAATTCAAATTAGTGTTCAAATGCCAACTCTTTTAATCTTGCATATCAAAAACAAATGGCTTAAACAAATTTCAAAGCATCAGTGAGGTGTAGCAAAGAATGTAATCATACAGTGTTGCAGTCAGACTTGAAAAACACTACCATTATGAAGTAACAACCCCTTTAAAGGCTGCAGTAAGATATAAAATACAACAGACTGGAAACCTCACTCTGGGAGCATTTTAAGATTAAACATAACAAGCACTGATTTCCAAGACAATGAATCGAGAGCATATTTATAGTTGATAGTCCCTTTCCCTCTTAGATACGTATTTTTACGCATCTGCAGTCCTTTAGAAAGTTAAATTCTATTAAAGACCTTTCTTACTTAATTCAGGTTATAAAGGCATCATTTATTACCCTTAGATACTGATGAGCAGCAAACCGCATAAAACCTGAAAGACTGCGAGTTTCTATCAGGATGTCCTGGTTTTATGCTGGTTGAAAAAAGCCATTTTCACTTTGCTTCTTATGGGGGAAAGGGTTAAATACTTAAGAGGATAATACACGGCTGAGCCGGGCCAGGCAGTGATAATCGGCTTACAGGGAGCATAATGGCCGGAGGGCCGTTTGCAACCTGGGGCCGATTATCACTGCCCGGCCTGGCTCAGCAGTGTATTAACGTCTATAATATTTATCTTACTTTTATACTTAATTATAGATTGACACAGGTTTTGAGTCATAAAATCATACTAGTTCTTCACTAAAATATATGAAGAGCCAGCTTTCCGTACTTATATTTTCATTGAATTGATTACGCAATTTATGATGTATCTCATGTGACGTAATTGAAATGACGAAACTAGCTAGACGCTTTGGATTTAAGGACAACAACAAATCGGACTTAGAGTGTTTTTATTTAACTGTTAAATATTTTTTAAGATTATTATAATATTATGAATGTGAATAACAGTGTTGGGATATAAAACTGGAATGAAACTGGTGAGATTTTCGATTTCGTTAAAATGTTGAATGTAGATCTACTCGAATAACGCGATGTTTTGTTTAACAATTGATGGATTAGAAATCTAAATTTAAGAAAAGTGTCAGTGAATTGTTCTTTAACTATTCGAAGGAAATTGATGTTGAATTAAAAGGGTAATTTCTTTGATGAATAAGTCGTTACTTTGTCAGTTGATCAAAGAATGTCTATCCACAAAGAATTGCCTGCTAACATCCAGTGCTTTTAAATGGAAAAGATGGATGGCGATGAAGAAATGTGTCCCGAATTTTAACTCGTCATGGAAGCAAATTAAATTTTACGAAAATAAACATTAATATTACACAACTTCGGTGAGTAAAACAATAACCAGTAGATGTTTTACTTCTTTATGGCTAAGACTGATGTAGACGCCATTTTTTTCCAGTTGAACGTCACGCGCACACATTCTGAGGGCCAAATATAAATAATCAACCCTAGGGCCGAATATTTATAATGACCCCGCGATGGTGATAATGGCATGAACAACTGTACAAATTTGTTACTATTTATAGTAAGGTATGTATTATACACATATATGCTGCAGAGGACAAACGATTTAGGGCAACAATTCATCCAGTTCTGAAGACTGGTCAAAGTCAATATTCCTTTCTATAAGATCATCTGCAAATTAAAATCATTCAACTGTGAAAGTTTGAGCAATATCCAACCCAATAGTTAAAGAGGGCTTAAACACACAAAACTGTGTGACTATGTATTCTGCATTGGAAAAACAAAGTGCAATAATTATGCCAAAACTTGTTGCAGATCAAAACACTTCTTTAAGTTCATCAAGTAACAAGAGCACCGCATAACAGGTGCCACGCTTGGCTGCGGGTGCAGTTTTGAATAAATGAAAGCTTGACAGATTTTATTTTTTTTGAAGGTCACAGTGACCTTGACCTTTGACCTAGTGACCCAAAAATGGGTGTGCCATGTAGAACTCATCAAGGTGCAGCTACATATGAAGTTTCAAAGTTGTAGGTTTAAGCACTTTGATTTTAAAGCTAATGTTCAAAACCTTGACAAAATGTTAAGGTTTTAGCACGACGCGGACTACACGATGACGGACACGACGACAGACACGATGACGGACACTACAAGACGAGCTGACTATGACAATACCTCGGGTTTTCTCAGGAAACAGCCGAGCTAAGAAAAACCATTCAACTCTGAAAGTTTTAGCAATATCCACCCAATAGTTAAACAGGAGATGAAAACACAAAATTGTGTGACTATGCATTCTAAAGTGGAAAAACAGACCAAAGGGCCATAATTCTGCCAAAACTACCAAAAAATAAAATATTTGTACAACGATCATCTACACATTAACTGTGAAAGCTTAAGCGAAATTCACCCAATAGGTAAAGAGAAGTTTAAGCCAAAAAATTGTTTGACTGTATATTCAATTGTGAAAAAACACACATAAGTGCCCTCATTCTGCCAAACCAGATCAGACAAAATTAATTTCCTTATTATCATCTACACATTTAGGTCATCCAACTGTGAAAGTTTGTCCAAGATCACCACAGTGTTTATACAAGTGCACCGCATAGCAGGTGCCAATGCTTGGCTGTGGGTGCAGTTTTGAATAAATGAAAGCTTGTCAGAAGAATATTAGAGGTCACAGTGACCTGACCTTTCACCTTGTGACCCAGAAATGGGTGTGGCATGTGGAACTCATCCAGGTGCAGCTACATATAATGTTTCAATGTTGTAGGTGGAAGCACTTTGATTTTAGAGCCAATGTTAAGGTTTTAGCACGATGCGGATGGCGGACAACGAACTGGCTATGACAATACCTCAGGTTTTCTCCAAAAAGGGCCGAGCTAATAAGACTTACAAACACAAGCTTCACAACGTAAAAACCAGACAAGCGGCCATTATTCTGCCAAAACGTATCCGAGGTATACATCTCTATGGGATTATTTCCATATAAGGGTCATGCACCTGTGAAAGTTTAAGCAAGATCCACCAGTAGTTAAAGAGGCTTTGAAACGCAAACAACTATGGGACTCTATATTAAAAATTATATACAATGTAGTGGAAAAACAGACAAATGAGGAATAATTCTGCAAACTCATCAAACAATTTGTGTTTTTTTTTTAAGATCATCTACACATTAAGGTCATTCAACTGTGAAAGTTTGTGCAAGATCCACACAGTGGTCACAAAAAGGGGCTCAAAACACAAGCTTTGAGACGTTCAAATGGACAAGTGCTCTGCTGAATATACCTGATATGGTATATTTCGTTAAAAGAAAGTCTTTTCATAGCAAAAATCCAATTAGGCGGAAAGTGTCGCTGCATATTAACCTGTTTGCACTGCACAGGCTCATCTGGGACAATTTTTTCCCAATGCATTAAGCACAGACCCCAGAACGAGGAACAACAGTAAGCATGCTTACATCAGCCTTATTGAGGGGGGAGTTCTTTGCGTACTCAAACAGGGCTTCGTAGACATTGCCATCATAGCGGCCTAAACAGCTCTGTAGCACCTGAATACAGGATAGAAAATATACCCCAGTAACAATCTAAACAAATTTTTATAAACTATGTAATAGTATATTGCATAAATTTTGATATTTTTAAACCAGTTCAGCTTCTTTTGTGTATTATTCAATACAATATTAGAGGACGCGGTTACGTAGTGAATATGGTATCAGTCTAGCAACCAAGAGGTCATTTGCTCAATCCCTACTGTGGGAACGTTCTTTAGATCTACCCTAAAGTACTAGTCCTACCCAGGAAATGGACTCGAAAGTGTTTCAATAGGGTTAAGGAGTTTGATGCAATTGAGTTAAAATAAATAGGTATAAATTATATTAAATTGATTTTAATATTCTTATTTAAGTTCTTTTTTTTCCTGTTTCAAAGTTTTTTATTTAGTCTTACTTTATGATACAATCAATTAACAAAGACATGTTCATGCATATACTTATTTTACCATATGTCTTATGTTTTAACTATGTAATAATTATCAATACACAAACTTAATTACTACATAATTGCATCTTCCTTTTTAGCATATTTTACTTTACTGAAATACTTATTTATTTATATTAAATTAAGCAATATTAGACCAAATTAAAGAAATTTCATCAAGATGCAAACTCACTCCTGAAGGACCTAAATTGAATTTTTGTCGTCATTGTCATGGCTATCAAATTATCTTTGTTGATTTATTTAAATCATCTCATCTAGAAAAACAGCATCACAAAATTGAAATGTTTCAGTTTCAAAATAGTTTTATAGTCCAATTAAAAGATCCAATTTTGTTTCCTATTTGCTTACCTCGTCTGGGTAATCAAAAGCGTCCACCAGAGCAACGGCATTGGGTCTGATCTCTGCAAACAAAGCCATCTGCCTTTCTGCCAACATCTGTGCCTGCTTGCCACTCAAGAAACCATCCTGAAAGATATTTATTTATGATGAGCCTCACTCAGGGAAACTGGGGCTTAACACATGTGCATGAAGTGTCATCCAAAATTAGCCTGTGAAGTCTGCACAGGCTTATCAGGGATGACAATTTTCTGCCTAAACTGGATTTTCACTCAGAACAGACTAAGAACTTCCTTCAACAAAAAATACCATAAAAGGGGAAAGTGTCGTCCCCTATTAGCCTGTGTGGACCACACAGGCTAATCTGGGACACTTTACACACATGCGTTCAACCCTGTTTTCACAGAGCTCCACTGATATAATAATATTTTTTTATCTTAACTTCTAAGCTAGTGACCCAGTTATTGTCAAGTTATTATATAATCCATCTGTGCCAGACAAAGTTATACTCAAGACAATACGAGTCCAGATGAGCTTTGGCATCAAGAGTACGACATTTTGTTTACACACATTTTTAAATTGTGGCCGTTCTATGGGGAACACCCGAGCCAGCAGGCATGCTGTAGGAAACGTTTGTCCTGAGCACAACTTTGTCAAGCAGGGAAGGATTTTCAAATAGCTTGCAATTAGTGATGAGACAGAGTCTCAGGCGAAACAACCAGGGTTCAAAAGCAAGGTCACAATTGAAGGTCAAAGGTCAAATATAGGAAACTTGTACTAGACACTTTGTCTCGAGCATAGCTTTGTGCTATATGGATTAATTTTCATATAACTTGCCATAAGTGATCAGCAGGATGAGACGCAGTGTCTCTTGCAACAATTATGTCCCTAGGTCAGAAAGTTGCATAATGACCACATTTGACCATATATGTCTTAAGATTGAACTAACATTGGACACACAAACAGACACAGAAGGGAAAATCCAACAATGCAGTCTACACCAGCAGTGGGCTCAATTAAACCTTTCAGTGCTGGAACCGAATTATGAAGGCCTTTGCAAACAGTTTGGATCCAGATGAGACGCCACAGAATGTGGCGTTCATCAGGATCCAAACTGTTTGCTATTCTGATAGTATTCTTTGAAAAAAATCAAAGAAAATGCTAATTTTAGAAATTCAGCAGACGACATTTTTGCAGACGACAAATTTCCCAGCATGCAAAGGGTTAACCCTTAAGGAGCAAAGTGAAAATGGCGAGTAACTCGCAGTCTGTACAGGTTTTATGCTGTTTGCTGCTGATCAGTAACTAAGGTTTTAAAATGAAGCCTTTAAAACTTGAATTTAGTAAGAAAGGTATTTAATCAAATGTAACTTTCTAAGGGACAACAAATGCGTCAAAATACGTATCTTACTGGTTAAGGGTTAAAATGCTTTAAGATCACCAATACCAGCCGGCATGTCTTGGAAAAATGGTAGAGGGCTAGATAACAAATCGAATCAATTTGTGGCAGTTTTCATTTTTGTATCGGAACATTTTGTACTCATAGAATCTTAATGACGCTCTGCTGCCAGAATTGTGAACATTTTGAAAAATTCAAGATGGTCACCAAAAAGAAAAATACTGCTACGATGACAAAACCAAAATGGATATAAATACCATCAAGAAATATCCTGTCTTTTGCAGTATGCCGTCCACAGCGAAAACCTGGCATAGGGTGGTC
This sequence comes from Dreissena polymorpha, assembly GCF_020536995.1. NCBI lineage: Eukaryota > Metazoa > Mollusca > Bivalvia > Myida > Dreissenidae > Dreissena > Dreissena polymorpha. Next base: position 21,739,579 of record NC_068364.1, on the reverse strand, counting down.
ATCACCTTGGCAAGGTTCGGGTCAGTGACCTTGGCCTGGATGGTCATTGCAAACGTCCTCACCACATAGGCTGCACTGTGCATCTGAGGGTCAAAAGGTCAAAGGCTATTTTTTTCTCTGATTTTTTATTATTATTATTTATTTATTTTCTTAATTGTTTTGTTTTGATAATTTTTTTAAACCTTTTGGTCATATGGTCCAAGGTTGTTTTATTGTCATCTTTTTTTTCTTTCTTTATTTTTCAAAATTCTTTATCTTTTACAAGCCCATTTTTCTATGAACATGGGCAATAAAATCATTGTTATACTGGCCATTTATCTACACAGAGTTTGTCCATAAATCTCTCTGACCTCCTCATGGTTGAACTTTTTTATCATCAATTACTTCTAAAATATAAACTTGACACTGGAATATTGAACAAAAAGATTAAGGTTTGTAATTTACTAACATCTTAAACTCACCTTTTTTAGTTCTTTGGCTACCTTCAATTATGTTACTATATCAAAAAGATAATGTAATAAAAATAATACAGCTATGTTTAGTCCTTTTATAACATTAAGGACTAGTTACAAGATTTTCTTAGTTTTGAACATCCGTCATTGAATATGTTTACTAACAAATCTATAACATTTTGAATAATATTTACTTCCCTGGCATTCAAACCAGGGGTCGTATTCCAGAAGCATATTAAGTTTAATTTTATTATTATCCTTAAATTGGGAAATTTTCTTAAGTGTTTCATTTCAAATTGCAATAGATGGCATCAAGATAGACATTTAAATAACATCATTATGCCAATGTTATTTTAGGAATACCAAATTTCCTTATTTAGTAAAGAAATACAAAATATTGTAATTTTGAACTTAAGTGAAATTATTTAAGAAATGACTTAAGATGTTTCTGGAATACCACCCCTGGGTTCCCTGGAAGCAAAAGCTTATACACCATGCAGGCAAATTACCGAAACATAAACACTATAGCAGTACTCTAATTATTATCTAAATTATTGAATACAAACGTTACAAACACATCACTATTTTACTGATTCCAAATGGTAATCATCCATTAATTAACCAATATATCGTTGCTGTCGTTCTCAAACCTCGTAGCTAAAAAATGGCAACTTTTCAGGAGAGAGAAAAAACGTCACATTCTTTTATAACGATGTTTTAGCAATTGAAATTCTGTAAAAATACCAAACAAATGAAGCTGCAAAATACGGCATAAGCCGTAGACGCGTGAGTCATACTGATAAGTCATACTGCTATTCAGAATTGGTAGCTTCACTACAGTTTTGTCATTTTAATGAGTTACGACAATTCGTCGTGATAGGAAACCTCGTAGCTGAAAATATAAAATAAAAACGTTGTTGTCAAATTTGTCCAAACGAAATGACGTACCTATAGGTGAAATGATGTCTCTACGACTTTTTGCCGTCACGCGGCTTTTTCAAGGGCTCTGATTAGCGTACAGCTACGAGATATAGCACAAAACACGCGCCAAACTTCATATATTCGGAAAAGACGAAAAAAACAATTATTTTGGAGCTACGAGGTTTGAGAACGACAGCGGCGATATGAAACATTTTTCATCATCAAGAGAGCAACTTCGCTTTCATTCTGTTTTGCTTACTTGACTTGATGACTTTTTTTTTTTAAATTTGTAATTTTTCAAAACTCAACTCTTTAATGGCAGAAACAGTACTCAATGATGTCAATTTCTTACTGATTCTTTACAGTGTGATACAGGGACCCTGAGGGTAGTATATTAACATTAACTTACTGACCCTGTATCCCACCATACAAGATCAGTAAAAACTTGTATAACTCAAGTCTGCTATACAGGAATCTTCATAGTTTCCAAGGAATCACTTCCCGTACCTTGGATGCCTGCACCATCTGAACGCTGCACATGTTACGGGCGACCTCCTCTGGTTTCCCGCTTTTCATCAATGACTGCATCTTCATGGCCACACCTTGGATCAATCTAGAAATTAGGAATGAGAAACGCTTTGTGAACACGGACCTTAATACAACGAATAACGTTTTTAAAAATTTGTTTAGTTAGTCTCTTGTAATTAATAATTCAGTCTAGGTAGAAAGTATCTTCCATGAATAGCCTGTATAGAAGACTGCACAGGCTAATCTGGGTTAACAGTTTTGCACATGAATTGAGCCTGGTTTTCCCAGATCCAGTTTTGCACATGAATTGAGCCTGGTTTTCCCAGATCCAGTTTTGCACATGAATTGAGCCTGGTTTTCCCAGATCCAGGCTAAAATATAAATTAAAGATAAAAAATCAAAATTTCTGTTGAGAAAAACTGCGCTTTGTGATTGCTTACACAACTGTAACAAAGTATTGAGAATGTCGGGAAGACCATGAACAATCTAAAATCTCAGCAATACAAATATGCACATAATCCCTGCTCAGGGCTGAGTCGGACTCAAAACTGAAAACAGTTTTTATGAACATCAAATTGAGCATGATGTTCAACTCATCTTAACCTTATAAGAAGCAAAGTTAAAATGGCTTTTGCAAACAGCATAAAACCAGAACAGCCTGCGAATCACTCAAAGTCTGTTCAGGTTTTGTGTTGTTTGCTGCTCATCAGTAACTAAGGATTGGAAATGAAGCCTATAAAACTAGAATTTAGTAAGAAAGGTCTTAAATTAAATTTTACTTTCTAAGGGATAACAAATGCGTAAAAATACATATCTAATTGGTAAAAGGTTATATACATATCTAAGAGGTAAAGGGTTATATACATATGTAAGTGGTAAAGGGTTATATACGTATCTAAGTGGTAAAGGGTTATATACGTATCTAAGTGGTAAAGGGTTATATACATATCTAAGTGGTAAAGGGTTATATACGTATCTAAGTGGTAAAGGGTAATATACGTATCTAAGTGGTAAAGGGTTATATATGTATATCTACGTGGTAAAGGGTTAAATACCTATCTAAGTGGTAAAGGGTAAAAATTGGAGAAAAATTAGAGAAAAAATCAAAGTTGAGTCAGAGTATTGATCTAAGTATGTGTGTGATACAAGTGCATGTCTACCTGGATGCCGCATGTTCATACAACTCAATCAAGTCCTCTAGTTTGAGAGCCTCATTGACCCCGCTGTGTGGGCGGGGCTTGTTGCTAAGGTAACTTATGAACCCAGAAAGCTGCTGACCACTTGCCACCTGGGCATACATCTTAATAAGGTACCTGGAATAGGAAAACATGTGAAATTATTGATCATCAAAGTCCTGAAAATTCAAGTCTAATAAAAATGCCACATTTTTATTTACGATTATTTGTTTGTTTTAAAACGAAAGAATTTATGACACTTTGTAAAGACAACATGAGCTTGTCACAGTAGTGCCAAATCCCCGCCGAAATGTGTTTGCTTGTATGACAACATTTGTTTTAGAGAGTAGAATAATATTTGTAAAAACAAATAAAGGGAGATAATTCATTATGCTCCAGACAAAAATTTACTTTGAAATTAAATAAAGGGATATAATTCAAACACTAAGGTAGATAGAGTTATAGTTCTCAGTCACTGCACTTCTCCTACTTGCCATCTGTTTATATTTCAAGTTTCAAGTAAATCCCTTCAGTAGATTCAGAGTTATGCTCCGGACAAAAATTTACTTTAAAATTATATAAAAGGGGAGATAATTAAAAAACTAAGGTAGATAGAGTTATGGTTCTTGGACACTGCACTTCTCCTAGTTGCCATCTGTTTAAATTTCAAGTTTCAAGTAAATCCCTTTAGTAGATTTAGAGTTATGCTCCGGCCAAAATTAACTTTAAAATTATTTAAAAGGGGAGATAATTCAAAAACTAAGGTAGATAGAATTGTGGTTCAAGTCACTGCACTTGACCAATTACTATATCCCCTCCGAATTTTTTTTCGGCAGGGATAATAATCTACAGAACATGATACTGATATTGTGATTACACATAGGAATTAAGTCTTCACATGAAAAATAAATTAAATAAATTTTACATTTTTCTGCTTGCTGTCCTTCAAACATAATTGGCACAATAACATTTCTGAGCAAAATGTTTAGTATTAGGATCTTTTTTAATGTATGTATGCCATTATTTTGTTTTGGCTCTACAGTCCTTCCCTGTCAGGGGCTTCATTGTGTGAGTACCTACATCTGCGGCTAATCACCACTTACTGCAGTTGTCAAATTTATCGGAACCACATGAGAATCCATTTGTTCATAAATCCAAATAGCATTATTTTAGATAAATGAGTCTCAATCTGAAAAACTGTGCTTAATGCAGTAAATGCAGGTATTGAAGTATTCAGGGACATCACTTTCTGCTTTTAGGGATTTCCCGTAATAGCCTGTGCACAGGTTAATCTGGTATGGCACTTTACGCACATACATTAAACCCAGTTTTCCCATAAAAAAGCTCCTTTATTTTAAACAATGCTATACAGATTAATGTTCATTGCTACTGTAAATTTTGACTACTAAATTTAGTGTTGATATACCCCAATACCTTGCACACTGTAGGTACATGACTGTGTTCTCTCCCTCATATGTCATTGCTGGCGTGATATTTGTAAAGATCTTGGGTAGCCCGCTGGCAAGAGAGTAACCATGACCTCCGCATGAGACCCTCAGACGGTCTACCCCGCTACTGGCCAAGTCCGAAGAAAGGGCTTTAAGACCGGCTGCCAGAGCATGGAGCTAAAAGTAATTTAAACCTATTTTTCAGCTTGATTGCATAGAAAGAAAAACGCTTATTGAAATGCTCTCGCGTTAAACCTATTTCATCCCAGTCACTAGGGGGACATCATATTCACTATGCCATGGAAACCTAAAAATAAAAACAAATTTTGGGCCTTTAGTACAAACTGAAGGAAAAGGTTAATGTGGAACTTAATCTGAACAGATCAAACAAACGTTCAAAAAGTGTAAAAGTGTGGAGCTTAATTTAAACATGGAGGTAAAAAAAGCATGCTGAACTGATGAACTGAGAGTAGAAAGTAAAACTAAGAACAAAAGGCAATATGAACAGCTAAACATAATTTGGAACTCAAGAAAACATAGACCAAACGTTTGTAACAGGTTCGATTTTTTCTTAATTTGATGTGTCCCTTTATTAAACATTATTCTACATTATTCAAGAGCTATAAAAACCACACACAATTAATAATTGGAAACTAAGGTACAACGGTGTTCCTGAACTGAAAATTCCTGACACTGTGGTGCGATTGTGATTAAAGGCCTTTGAGGAAAAGCCTGAAACATAACAACACCTTACCGACTGCATTTCCTCCATGTTTCCACGCTCAATCTCGGCAGTGACCCTGAAGTACTCAACTGCCATGTGATACCCCATGAATATGTATGCATAGGAGGCAGCCAGCAGTGGAAATAACTTCTCCTGCTGCGTCTGGTAGTCAATCACCTGGGGTTCTTCGCCCCTGAAAAATGTCAGGGAACAGTAATTGAAAGTGAAGCACATCCAATCTTAAAACCAAATAACTGCTGAATGTAAAGTAACGCCTCTTAAAGCGACCTGTTAAAACTGTGGAATAGCCAAATTTTAGAGAACAGTAATTGAAAGTGAAGCTCATCCAATCTTTTACCAAGAGACTGCTGAATGCAAATAAACACCTCTTTACAGGTATTCCTTCACAGTACCAAAATGAAAATTCAAAATAAAATTGATTAAAAAAAGAATGAATGCATCATATCTAAACAAGCCAAAACCTATTTAAGGGACTTGTTTGCAGTAAGGCAAAATTACAACATGAGGAAAGAAACAAAATCCAAGTTAAGAAGCAAATGATTATAGTTCAGAATAAAATACTTTGAGCACAGAAGAATGGCCAACCCAAATTACCCGGGTCTTATTTCTGTCTGTCTTCTAACAGCGCTGTATCTAATGGCGATGACCGATGCCTGGGCGAGCGAGCGCCCCATGTCACCCACGATCATGGCTCGAATGAACACCATGGATCCGTATGCAATTTTCGCGTTCTTTGGCGGAACATACGTACCATCTCTCTCGACCTTAAGGGAAACAAGTGATTGCAAGTTTTTAACAGGCTCCCAAATCTATCCATTCCCAAATATCCAGTATGATAAACACAACATCATTTCTAAAATTGAAACAATAGCTTATCTGTGAACTTTAATACCGATAGGATCTGACAGGAGTTGTCATACATAGCATTATGTATTTAACTCCTCCAAGATAATGTTTGGTAAACTCTTTATAGATTTGCTTATTTACACAATTCAGGTCAAAGTAGTGTAGTGGATATGGTGTCCGCCTAGCGATCAGGAGGTCAAGGGTTTGATCCCCACTGTGGAAGTGTTCTTTAAATTTCCCCCAAAGACACTAAGTACTGGTTCTAATCCCAGGAAACTGATGCGAGAGCGTTTCACAAAAGCCCTTAGATTTTCTATGCAATCACGCAAAAATAAATTAATTTAAACTGAAAAAACACAATTTTTAAATTCTTTAAATAAATATGATATTAAATGGCAACTCTTTTCATATCCTTTATGTATTAACATTCTTGCTAAATAATTAATACAAACCCTAGAGTATCTCATAAGCATGGCATCCCTGGGTACGCGAACATTGTTGAACATCAGGAAACCATTGTCCATGCCTTCATAGCCCAACTTGTTTCCAATGTCCCCCACCGTTATTCCTATATAGGATAAAAACAAGGGTCACAAGTGGGTGGGGTTGTAGAAAAATGTTTTTTCACCATGGTGTCAACATGGCTGACACGGAAATGGTTGTTCAAACTTTTTAAAGTAAATATAGGAGAAATATACAATTTTAAGCAGGGGATTTCAGCAAAGATAGGATCTTGCCCTTTAAAAAGCATAAGACATTCATACAATGAATATTTGAAGTACAATCTTTTTAAGACATGGTCTTTTTAAGCACTCTTTAAATTTCAAGACAAAATAAAGCTTCAGTGTACATTAAAGCATGGTCTTATTTTAAGGCATTAGATCAAGGCATGATCTAATTCTTGGACAGACTCATCTTTTTGGCATGGTTTACTTTTAAGGCTCATTATCATTTAAAAGACATTTCTCGTCATAAACACAATATTAAGTCACTTTCTATTTTAAGCCATTGTCTCTACAAACCATTTTCAAATATTAATGCTCATTATAAATTTTAAGACATGGTCTCATAATTAACTGTGTTATAATATAAAAGCACATTCTAATTTGTAAGACATGGTCTCATTTGAAACCATGGTAAAATATTAATGCACAATCTAATTTTTAAGACATGGTCTTATTTTTAACCATGGTACAATATTAAGGCACATTCTAACTTTTAAGACATGGTCACTTTTTAACCATGGTAAAACATTAACGCACATTCTAATTTGTAAGACATGGTCTCATTTTTAACCATTGTAAAATATTAAGGCACATTCTAATTTGTAAGACATGGCCTCATTTTAAACCATGGAAAAATGTTAAGGCACATTCTAATTTGTAAGACACGCTCTCAATTTAAACCATATTATAACATAAAGATAAAGCATTATTTTTAAGACATGGTCTCATATTTAACTGTGTTATAATATAAAAGCACATTCTTATTTTTAAGACATGGTCTTATTTTTAACCATGGTAAAATATTAAGACACATTCTTATTTTAAAGATATGGCCACTTTTTTTAACCTGGGTATAAACATTAAACACATTCCAATGTTTATGACATGGTCTCATTTTAAACAATGGAATAAAATGAAGTCACAGTACCAGGGAGAGGTCTGTGATCCTCAAGGCTCCTGATCTGGACCACGAAGGCATGAATACCATGGTTCTTCCCCTGGGAGTGCAGCTGAGCCATCAGTATCACATGGTTGGAGGTCTTACCCACTGGAATATATAGATGTCATTATTATCATCATAAATTTTCTTTTCATGACCATCATTATCATCATCATGAAAGGTATCATGGTTATCAATAGTAACCTGATTTGCCTTGCCGTCATAAACCTCATCATAACGTCAGCCTATTACCCATCTTTAATCACACTAAACTTTATTTAAAACTCCAGTTTAGTTGAATGTTGCACACACCATAACTGATGTTTTGCTCACAAATATATTTGTAAAGGATGAAAAATAAGAACTCTGATCTATAATGCAATCCACTACAATTACATGATCGAAATGCACTACATTGAATTAATTATATGCAATAAATTATAATAGTATGCCATGAACTTTTATAACACGCAATGCATGATAATATACATCCAATTCACTATAATGACATACAATTCACTACAATTAAAGGCATTGCACTATAATGTCATGCTTTGCACTATTATGACATTTTTGCACTATAACTACATGTGTACACGCAAAGCACTATAATTACATAGAATGTACTAAGATTTTATGCAAATCACTACAATTTAATGCAATGCACTATAATTTCAAGCAATGCACTATAATTACATTCAATGCACTATAATTGCATGCAATCCATTATAATTACATGCAATTCACTAAGACTATATGCAATGCAATTTAATTTAACACATAAAATGCGCAATAACTAAATGCAATGCACTACAATGACATGAAATGCACTATAATAACAAAGCCCTAAAGCTCTATTTTACTCACATGAGCCCGGCCAATATTTCATGGAAGTCAATGTTGGACTATTGATAATAAATTCCTCTGTTTTTGGGTCATAGGTTGCTGTGGTTTCCAGTCCTCTGATAAATGTGCCTTGAATTAAAAAAAGGTTAAATATGCGTTACTGGCAGTTTATTAGTGCAAAAATTAGTTTTGAAGCTTATCATAAATCAAAATGTGATTTAAGTAGCGCACCCGTAATGATTTCCCGCAATTTATTTTACGATCATTGCCGATCTTCAATGATAGGTTATTTCCGAGAAATGAATTTCATTTTTTTCAAACTTCGAATTTTTATATATGTTTACGTAATTCCTTTATAATACATTATTTTCACAATAAATATGGACTTTGATCCAAATATCATCTGAAAAAATACAATTTCGTGATTTCTTCAAAGATCGTAGAGCCTTTTTAACTGTTTACTTATTTATATCTAATTTAAGGCTTTCCTAATGTGAAAGTGTCGTGGCCGAGTGGTTAAGGCAATAGACCAGAAATCTTTTGGGATCTTCCAGCGCAGATTCGAATCCTGCCGACGTCGCATACTTTTTGCGGCGCATTTTATTTGTTTTCTAACGTAATTTGATTTAATATAGCATATAAGCTATGTTTATTGTTAAATATGTTGCATATTTTTATGCACGTTCTTCAATTTTTAAAATTAAAACGTTTTGGCTAAATTTGGTGATTTACTGCTAAAAATACGAATCATGCATGTTGCATTTCTATTTAAAAAAGCAAATGGTAAATCTCTCTATTTCTTGGTATTTTTGCTGTATATAGTGTATCTATAAAAACTTAGTTCAAAATAATACTTAAATGATACTATTTTGAATTTTATGACACTTTGTTTTTAACCAACCCTTATTTCTACTTGGCTGAAACGAATTACATTTTATGGCGCTCTTCCATAGATAACACGTTATAAAAAATAAATGTCAGTAAAAGGACACTTATTTCATCTTGTTAAAATTTTAAAGAACTTTACTGCATCTGTAAACACCAACTGCATGCCCATATTTGGAAATCTGGATGAACTATGGAACTTTCATATACCCCAGGAGTGCAAATAAACTGGACACAAGCCGAGCGTGGGGGTGGTTTTGAAAAATTCAGTATATTTTTTTTTAAAGCATGAAAAGCCTACCTAAAAATTTGCATGTAGTTCAGTGAAACGATGCTGATTAAGAAAATAATACATTAGATTATATTTGGATAGGTTGCCATTAGGGGTGCGCTACCTTAATTGCAAATGAAGCTCACAAGTGGCATAGCAAAAAAGTGTTTATACTGGACACAATGATACATTAACCAGGAAAAAGCCTGTGTCCTGTACAGCAATATAGATTATGAAAAATGACTGTTTTGCTCATATAAATACAATTGCTTAATTAAGCAATCAATTGTGAATTAAAATAAAGTACTAAAACCTAAAAGTTTAATAAGTAACCATAAAGCTACCTGAACATTTAAACTTCTTTGTAAAGAATGTTAAAAGCTTTGTAAATTGAAAAGACCATACACCCTTCACCAGTTAGATAGGCACTTTAAGTCTATGAAGTGTTTGCAGTCCCTTATAAAATAAAGTTAAATACCTTTCTTACTGGATTTAAGTTTAAAGGCTTCATTTCCAACTCTATGGTACTGATAAGAAGCAAACAGCATAAAACTTGAACAGACTGTGAGTTACTGCAGGCTGTTCTGCAGGTTACATATATTCATTTTCACTTTTAACTCTTTCAGTGCTGGAACCGAATTTTAAAGGCTTTTGCAAACAGTTTGGATCAAGATCAGACGCCACAAAACGTGGCGTCTGATCTTGATCCAAACTGTTTGCTATTCTGATAGTATTCTTTGAAAAAAATCAAAGAAAAGCATATTTCAGAATTCAGCAGACAACATTTTAGCAGACAGCAAATTTCCCAGCATGCAAAGGGTTAACTTCTGAGCGGGAAATGGTTAACATACCGTGGCCCAGCTCTGTCTGTGCGTACGTGCCGATGTATTTCATTGCCCGGGCAGGCGGCAGGAACTTCTCAATCTGTTCTTTGGTTCCCTGCTTCTCTATGGTGGGTATGAACATCACCTGGTGCAGACCGAGGGGGTTGTTCTCCTGGCATGCAGCCGCCCTGGAATAGAATAGCCCGGGTTATATATACATTATAGTTGAATCTATTGCACACTTGAATATATCGCACAGTGTTGTTTCTTTCACCATTTTTGGAATGGTTCCAGGTCAATGGGGATTGTGAAAAATCCAGTAATTTTGACTGATATTGGGAAATCAGTGATGTCCATTGTTTTTTTTGCTAACAAAGACTTTAAATTGTGAATAATAGAGTGTTCAATCATATATTAACTTAAATTAGATTAAACTTATAGCGCTGGAGTTTAACTAAATGTTGTGATTAATTTATTTCATTTTCTTGGTGAAACCTTAAATTGGGAATTTTTAGAGACTGTGTAAAATATATAGTTGTTTACATTTGGAATGGTTGACTATAACAGCCCTGATTGTGAACCAAAAAACTCTGATGCACAATAAGCTCATTGGTTCCCTTGTTTCTTTAAATGGTAAGAGCATATCCTGATTTTCTCAAACCAAAGCAGTCATGAAAATATGTTTATGTGTCCCTTTCAGTATTGATATATACAAGTTACAATAACAAAAATAAACAAAAATCCTATATTAATTTTACTTCTATATATTCACTTAATGACTCACCACAAAATCACACTGTTACACAGTTCGATTTTCCTATGAAATAATTTTTGTATATAATATACCTGCTAAGCTCATAACAAAATATTGATCATTTAAAAAGATTGTATTGTATCAATTGTAAAATTAATAATATTGTAAAATCATTACTATCCCTTTCCCCTGTAAGAAGAAAAGTGAAAATGGCTATATGCAAATAGCATAAAACCAGAACAGCCTGCAAGTAACTCGCAGTCTGTTCAGGTTTTATGCTGTTTGCCGCTTATCAGTAACTAAGGGTTGGAATTGAAGCCTTTAAAACTTGAATCTAATAAGAAAGGTCTTTAATTAAATGTAACTTCTTTTAAAGGGTCTACAATTGCGTGAAAATACGTATCTAAGTGGCAAAGGGTTTAATACGTATCTAAGTGGTAAAGGGTTTAATACCAATCTAAGTGGTAAAGGGTTTAATCAATTATGAGTGGTAAAGGGTTTAATACTTATCTAAGTGGTAAAGGGTTTAATACGTATCTAAGAGGTAAAGGGTTTAATATGTATCTAAGTGGTAAAGGTTTCAATACATATCAAGTGGAAAGGGTTAAATACGTATCTAAGAGGTAAAGGGTAAATAATATTTTTAATTATTATTATTCATGGAAAATTAATTTTCTTTTTTTTGTGGGTGACCAATCCAGAATTTAACACAAAAACATTGGAAAATGATTGACACCCATTTCTTTTTTTTCAAAAATTGATGAAAATAACAACAACATTTAAATCATGAAATTTCATGCAACAAACATAAATGATGTAGCAGTAATTTCAAACCAAAACTTTAACTCACTCGCGTAGTATGAACATATCAATAGGGGCAGTGATGTTCATTTTCTCCATCAGCTGGTTTAGATACACGGCCTTTTTGAGCGCGATGTCGTAGTGCGTCTCGCGATCTCGATTCCACCATGGCGTCAGCGACTTCAAGTACGGATCCTGTATGGCTATGTTCTCTGAAATTTGTTTTCCGCTCAATTCATGAACTCATTATCTTGTTACACCTGGCTCAATTCATGAACTCATTATCTTGTTACACCTGGCTCAATTCATGAACTCATTATCTTGTTACACCTGGCTCAATTCATGAACTCATTATCTTGTTACACCTGAGCATCTTTCTGGGAAAAACTGGGCTTAATGCATGTGCAAAAAATGTCATTCCAGATTAGCCTGTTCAGTCTGCACAGGCTGATCAGGGACAACTCTTTCTGCTTTCATGGACTTTTTGTGTTTAAAGAAAGTCTTGCTTTAACAAAAACCCAGTCTAGGAGGAAAGTGTTGTCCCTGATATGCCTATACCGACTGCACAGGCTAATTTGAGACCATACTGTACACACATGCATTGAGCCCAGTTACAAAACGTGTGAATAGGACCCAACATGGCAGTGTTCTCTGAAAATTACCACCAACTGTTATCATACTCCCTAAAAATGTAATCAAGTCTTCGTTATATGAAAGCATTTGTTCTCATGGCTATGTTAATTTTTCAGTAATATTTGCACAACATTTTTTCTCTAGCAGTGTTTAAATTACTATGCTAAATTAAATGTATCATAATGGCTATGTTATCTAAAACAATGTTCTTTATTTTTTACCATGACTATCTGTACTCCACCTAGGATTTGAAAAGGACAATTGCTCTTTTTTTAACAAGGCACTTCAGCACAAGTGTACATATAAACCTTTTCAAATAACATGTCCTGTAAAAAGTATATACATACATGTTTTTGATTGTACATGAATTTTCATTTTTAACATTGTTTAAATAATTAATATTACTAGTTTCACTGTGAAAACTGAGGTACTGAATTCAAACTTCAAATAAAAAAAATCTTTATAATAACGTGATTGTAGTCAAAAAAATGGCATGACAATTGTCTAATGGGGCAGGGTGGAATCTGGGCGTGGCAAGGTGCTGTGCCCTTCCATTAAGGACTAGCTGGTGCACTGAATATGTAGCCAAAAATGTGTCATTATGGCTACCTAATGCGATATAATTTATTACGGCTATGTTTCTTATGATTTAAATGATTAATTATTTTTTAAATATATTATAATGGAATTATGTCCTCGAAAATGGTTGATTCATGTACATGGCCCTGAGGTTTCCTTGTTGAATATAAAAAAATCATCGCTAATTGGTCACATTATCTGTGTAAGTGTGTTAAAAACTAGGACACCAATATGACATAACACAGAAAGATTTACATTCTAGATAATAACCTTGTGCAAAAACAAGTTGAAGCAAAATTGTATCAGCATTTATCTCCACACAGCCCATCTTAAGTTATGTTATCATTTTAAACGGCCCACTATGTTAGCAATAAAGACTTAAACATGATGCATCCCAAGTTGCATTTATACCAATTTTGCCACTGAAAAGCCCCAAATCATATAAACAAAGTGACACTTTCATTGCAATTCTTTAATGTTTTATAAATGTACTCCTTGAATACATGTATCATATCATTAATCGTCGTTGTCACAATAGTGACAACACGTTTCTTCACAAGGCCTGGTAATCCATTTAATATCTTCAATATTAGAATAAATATATATTATACGTAAAATTCTTTCTGGGAATTTGTCTAGAAAATGTGTTTTAGGGTAAATTTTATAAATAAAATCACCCATGTAACAAAATGGCAGTAAAGCTTTCAACCGTTGGTAATGTTTAATCAAAATGCACATTGTTTTCTATGTTATACCTTAACTAATGATGTTAAATAAATAATATGGATTGTATAAAATAATACTTTACAGTAACATTTGTTAAAAATATTTAAATATGGTAAGTTAAAGAAATGTAATTGATTGCCTAAATTTCCGATTTAAATAATCATTAAACTCTAAAACTTGAAACTATTCTCTGGATGTAACAGTACAATGTTTTGCAGTTACTGTTTATATGAATATAAGAGTTAGCTTCAACGCGACGTTCTAGTTCATGAACTTCTGAATTATTCCAGCATCTCTGGTTGTAATGTAAAACTTACGCAAGTAACGACGTCTCTTTACTCCCTCTTTTCCGTTGTACAATATCTCTGTCAGCAATTCCTTGTCGAATGTTGCCGATTTCCTTTCTTTTACCAGATCTTTATTGACACTTGCCATGTTTAGAAATAAGTTATTGTCAACCCAAGCTTGCTTGCTTGACTGATTCACCTATTGCGTAATATTTTAATCGATTAAAACCGCATAAACTTTGAACTAATTTGTTATTATGAGCTGTGTTTTGACATACTAAAATTAACGACAATTATAATATATATTTCTATATCTTTATTTCACAATTTGTAAATCAAATACTCTGAGTATATTTATCTCATTTAAATCAATATTTGCAAGCGAAATTTTTTAATGTCAAACTAATTTATGACCCCAGAAATATTATTCAGAGCATTCAGTCCATATGCGCTGGATGGCAATGTTTTATTTATTTATTTATTTATTTACATGTATTTATTTTTTTATTTTAAGTTTACCCGTTGTTTATTATAGTGCATACACACACTATATCAATAAAAATCTTCAGACAAAACGTCTTCTTAAAAAAAAGATAGTTCCACTATGTACATAGATATTGACAGATCTATGTACATAGTCATTCTATACATAGATGGTGAGGTTTATGGACGTTTCGTGCCACTACCAGTTCGTGCCACTGATATTTGTGTTGAAAAGGGATAGACGTTTCGTCCCACTGATAATACATGTATATAGGCGGATAGGTGTGAATAATGCCGTATAGGTGTGAATGATATTGGGGTGTATATAAATGTAGAAAATTACAACAATTTTGACAATTATAATTATAAACAACAAATAAAATGATTTATCGTTAGTATACTAATATTTGTAAATAGTGTAATAAATGCGATAAACATAAAGCATAAAGTGTTTAATTTTTTATGAATCATGTGTATGTGCTCGTAATAATAAATACAATTTTGCATAGTTCATTATGTTTAATAAATATAAAACATGAAATGCTGTTATTTTCTATGCTTCAATTGTATGTATTATATACATAAATAATAATATATAACATGAATGAACAATAATACAATTTAAAATAAAGTTGGTCTTTTTCTTTTAAGAAAAGCTTATGCTTTACTATCGACTCACAAACTTTCAATTAGCTGTATGTGTCTTTACGTAATTAGCAAACAATTAATTACCGAATCGGGCCTTTAATTTACCGACACGGGCCTTTAATGGCCAATTAGTAACCTATAAGTAAACAACTCACCGCTTTAATTATGATACAAACTGTGTAATTCACTGAAAGAGTAAATAAAGTAAGTTGAACACACAGTATATAATACCGCCAGAAGGTACGAACGAACAACGACGTTGATTTTTTTTTTTTACATATATAGAATAATAAAGCAATATATTATTTTCGATTGATAGTTATAATTGAAATATTATCTTATAAAATATAATATATCTGCCATTTTTGTAAATGTATGTATGCATTCACTTCTGATGTTTTAATATATTTATTTAATGTATTGTTAATGTATTATATGAAGCATTTAAATTGACTCTTAAACAATCTTGAAATAAAACTGTTGTTTTCCCATTGAACAGATGTTACAATCAAAGGTGCGAAAGTTTGATTTCACACCTATACGGTATTATTCACACCTATCTGCCTATATATTATCAGTGGGACGAAACGTCCAATGCCCTCCTACACTAATATCAGTGGCACGAACTGGTAGTGGCACGAAACGTCCAGCACCCGATGGTGACGTCACTACGTTATTGTCACCTCTATCCTTAGACGCATCACGCACCTCCATTTGGAGGCATTTATGACTACGACACAAAAAAGTCCGCGGATGAATGACGAATTTGTTTTAGAAGTAAACACGATTGTTTTGAATTAGAATTAAATTGATATTTTGTTCAGTATTATGGTCTTACGTTAGTATCAATTAATATTTTCAACAATTTTGCTCTTTATTCATTTTTTTTAAAACTGTACTTTCACTTTCGGTTTTTGAACAACATGGATCCGTTATTGACTAAAGTTTGTAATGAAATAGGGTTTTCAAAACCGCTTAAAGAGTGTCAGAAGGAGTGTCTGATGCATGTTTTGAATAGACACGATATCATGTCTATATTGCCGACTGGGTATGGGAAAAGTCTGATCTTTCAAGTGGCTCCATTTGCATTGAAAGAAAAGTTCAAGTTGACTTGTTCGGTTTGTTTAATTTTGACACCCTTAAACAGTATCATGATGGACCAGATCAATGCATTGAGCAAACAGGGAATAAGTGCGTGTTGGCTAGACTATAACTGTCAAAGTGGTCAGACCGCAGCAAGTGTCGAAGACAGTTCTGACGAGGAAGATACTGCTAAGGGCGAAAGTGTTGTCAATGTACCTTTAGAAGATATAATTAAAGGAAAGTACTCATTGGTGTATTCCCATCCAGAAGCATTTCTGAGCACAACAAATGGAACAGCAATATTGAGTGCATTTGAGAGAGATAGAACTGTTTCATGCATTGCTGTTGATGAAGCCCACATGATCCTTGAATGGTAATTTTCCCAATTGTATGCTTATTTTAATGAGGTCATGGTGGTGTAGTTGATGAGGTGTCTGCCTAGCTATCAGGAGTTTTTGGGTTCGCTCCCTACTCGGGGACCGTTCTCATTATCTCCCCCATAAACACATAGTACTGGTTATTCCCAGGAAACGGACTCAATAATGCCTATAATGCTCTTAAGGGCGCTTGGCAACATACATAGATAGATTATATTCCATAATCTATCTTTTTTCATAAAATGAGTTTTTATGATCATGCAGGTTTTGTGTTTGAACCTCGCAAATTTTCTTATACCCAATTTCCATCATATAATCATCATCATAATCCGCAGCAGCAGCATTACCATATACATCATCATCATCATCATCATTAGCAACTGCAAAATTGTGTTGTATGACCAGAATTTAATGCAAATACAAAAAACACAACCATTACAATGGATAAAACATTTTAATAATTCCAAGAAATTCAATCACTGTTAACTCATGCATACTTAAGTTACATACATTTTTATTCAATATTTTAAGACATTTATATTAAATCAAAAATGATATACATCATGTATGTTCAAGATGCTGTATTGGAATCTGAAATATTTGAATCTTTTACTTGAGAAAAACAACTCGAGATCTCTAAAATGGAATGCAATGACGGTCTTCATATTTAACCCTTTGCATGCTGGGAAATTTGTCGTCTGCTTAATTGTCGTCTGCTGAATTTCTAAAATTAGCATTTTCTTTGAATTTTTTCAAAGAATATTATCAGAATAGCAAACAATTTTGGATCCTGATGAGACGCCACGTTCTGTGGCGTCTCATCTGGATCCAAACTGTTTGCAAAGGCCTTCAAAATTTGGTTCCCGCACTGAAAGGGTTAAGCTAATTTTATTCACACAAAGAAGATATAATATTAATGCCATATCTCCCGGATTTACAGTATTTCATATTTTTAAAACTGTAAACATAGAAAGACTTCATGGAATGACAGACCTAAAGAACTGTATTTGCAAATAAAGATATCAGCATTTTCTTTGCTCAAGGCTGTCTGTAGAATACTTTATTATGTCCACAAATGTTGTTTTTATAATGCGCTATAATACATATGGACAACAAACTATAACAAAAATTGTAAAAAGATTATGCATGCATGTAGATAGTTGTAAAAGTGAACATTTATGAAATGTATGTACCTTGCAGAATGTTTGCCAAAAATGATAATACAACAATATTATACTACAAGAAACATAAGCATTCATGAAATGAATCAATCATTAAAGTGGTGTCATAACATTTATCTTGATATGACATATAAATCATTTGAAGTGATTAAATTACGAGCATTTAAGTATCATGAAACACCCAAGCACAAGGACTTCACAGAATGTTAACATTAATAATAATGTTGCTATGGAGACTGTGATTTAGAGGAGATAAGCAGCATCATTTGACAAACATCATACATGTACTATTACTAGCCAATCATTTATTTGTTAAAGTAATTCGTCTGAAAATCCCTTCCTCCTACAAAATATTGGAGGAAAAATCTTACATTACACCCTAATTCTATTAACAAGAGCACCGCATAAGGGTGCCACGCTCGGCTGCGAAAGCTTGCCGGATTATATTTTTTAAAGGTCACATGACCTTGACCTTTGATCTAGTGACCCAAAAATGGATGTGTCGTGTAGAATTAATCAAGGTGCATCTACATATACAATTTCAAAGTTGTAGGTGGAAGGACTTTGATTTTAGAGCCAATGTTAAAAACCTTTACAAGGACGGCGGACACGGCGAGCTGGCTATGACAATACATTGGGTTTTCTCCAAAAACAGCCATGCTAATAGTCACCATATTAATCAACATGATCAAGTTTGTTCATAGCTTTAATACTGTGTCTAATTACAAATTCCTGAAGCTTTTCCTTTTCCACTTCTCCAATGATGTTTGCTGATAGTTTATTAAAGGATTCCATCTGTCTACTCCTGTTTCCTTTGAAGGGTCTTAGTTCTCTAAGTTTGGTGCTTAGGACAAACAGGTCTTCATTCAATGATTTTGATTTCCTTTTCTTTCTTTTAGCCCCGCTGCTTTCAAAACCAGCCACAAGCTCACTGACAACTGGTGCAGCCTTTGTAACTCTCATCATTGCTTTGTCTGTTTTTCCAGCACCAAGTCCTCTAATCACATGCTTAACTAGCTTTATGTTGTTTTCTTGTTGCATATCGGCTGGTTTATTTTTTCCTGGTTTGCCTTTACGATTAACAAGCAGGCCAAGTTTAACTCGCACGCTATCATATTCCGACAAAAGACATTCTGTTTTAGTGATGAAATCTACACACTGTATTGCATATTTGGATTTGCAGGAGGATAATCAAATGAAGAGTGGAATGAATCGCTTCATTAAGATACTGATCATGTTTATATCTCCTGCCTTTATCACTTCACAGAACACCATGAAGTCAATAGCAACCCGAACAATGCTAGTGCTCTACTCTTGGACATCATCTTCCACTTCTTCTTGAACATTTTCTTTCTGTGCAGGGACATTGATCTGGATGATGTCACCTGAAAAAGACATTACTATTGCTGTTAAAATGGAAATGACTTGAGTTTTGTTCTGATCTGTATCAAGGAAATGTAAATTTAGGAGACTGCAACAATCATTGGAAAGAAAAACAATATGTAAAAACATATAGAACAAGGCTATTGTCAAGCAATATGGTCCCCTACCAGCTCCACCATTGTCAAAAATTCAACCATTTTCATAAAAAAAAATGTGGTAAAAAATAGCAACCACAATTTATGACGTTGAAACGAAATGTTATAACGAGCATAATGTCCATATTGACATCTATCCATGTTGCAAGTTTCATGAAAAAATATTAAAAACATTTTAAGTTATCGCAGGATCCAGAAAACCACCATTTACAGCAGTATTTCTTGTCTATTTGTTGCCATAGAGTGCATGACGTGCATAATGCCCATATTGCTTTCTATCCATGTTTGAATTTCATGAAAAAATATGAAGAACTTTTAAAATTAACGCAGGATCCATAAAAGTGTGACGGACAGACTGACAGACAGACTGACAGAGCGCAAAACATAAGTCCCCTCCGGTGAAACCTGTAGGGGACAACAAATCCACCCTGTTAAAAGAAATTAATTTCTATATATGTTTATTTTAGGGGAGGACAAGTTAAAAAAGGTCATCTAGTGTCCCAAAAGTAATTTGAAGGCTGTAAACGAAGTGCATTCATTTAAGTAAAGTTTTCTGTTAGAAGTCACAGTGGACTTTACTTTTGACCTAGTGACCCCCAAAAAGTGTGTAGCAAGTAGAATCCATCAATGTGCAACTACACATGAAGTTTCAAAGTTTGCGGTGGAAGCGGTTTCATTTCAGAGCCAATGTTAACTTTTTTGCGGGAAGCAAACGACAGAGGATCTTTCTCCGAAAACAGCTAAGCTCAAAATAGAACAACAAAGTCTTAGTTATACAAATCCTTACCGTTTAGCTTGAGCTGGATGGTTTTTCCCGCATTCTCTGCAGAAATGGCGACATGATACAAAGTACCCTTGTGCTTTATCGTGACATTCATGTCTGGTGCCGGTGGTGCTGAGGATGTACCCACTATCTTATCAACAACTGGGCTGACTTTTTTTTCAAACCATCTTCTTTTGTTAGATGCTGTCATTTCTTGAAGGTCAGTCGGTAACATTTCCTGTATGTCATCAGGTTTTTCTAACCGAAGTGATTCACATGTCAGTTCCTTTAACAAAGCTCTGAAACACAGACCTATCATAATGTAGGTACCTATTAACATAATTGTTGGGTTTTACAGCCCAATGTTCAGTATTTCAGATCATGGAGCGCCACAAATTTTATTTTGGCTAACCTCATAGGAATATAAATTGCATTTTGACATAATAGTTTATCACAGGCAAGTGAAGCAAAAATGTAAATATTAATTTTTAATTAACAAAATAAAACACTTCTAATAAATATGTTAATGATAAATGGCAATAACATGAAGACAGAGAAACTACCTCGTAACAGTAATGAGGAAATCCTTGTGGGCTTCATATCCATTAGCTTTTACATCACCATTTACATTTGTTCTGTGGAGAACAGCTCTGTAGTTGGCTAGGGAGCCAGCCTCTCTGGCAGTTTCTGTCTTGTAGAATGTCTTGAAGATTTTCTGAAATATGTTAAATATTCATTATTGTTCATTTTAGGGGAAATGACTTCAGGAAAGATTTTGGCAGGATTGGCTCTGATCTTCTGGCAAGGTTTACAGACATTCCCATAATGGTCTTCACTGCTACAGCTTCCCCTGATGCCCAGACAAAAATCTGCAAAAGTCTTCAACTAAAGAGTCCAAAAATAGTTTGTATGAACCCTGATAGAACAAATATTAAGTACATAAAGATTGAACGACCTCCATCCTCAAACACTGATGACCATTTAGACAAGATCCTTGAACCTATGGTGAGCCAGCTGCTAGAAGAAAAAGATAAATATCCATTAACTATTATTTACACAGACACAAATGTAATCAGTTATGCATATGCCTTTTCTGAAAAAAAGATGGAGAAAGATCAGTACTTAGGAGAGAATATCCCAGAAAGTAGACTTTTTGCTCAATACCACATGAACTACACCGAAAAAATGAAGAAATTCATCGTGAGTGAATTAGGAAAAGAAAACTGCAAGATAAGACTTATTTTTGCTACAGTAGCATTAGGTATGGGACTCAATGCACCCCATATAAGAGTTGTCATACACTACAAACCACCAACCTCCATAGAAAGTTACTTCCAGGAAACTGGAAGGGCTGGAAGAGATGGCCTCCCAAGTAAAGCAATTCTGTACTATAACAATACTGACATTCGAAAAAACAGACCAGGAATTCAACAAAATATCATAGATTACTGTAAAAATGACTCAAGATGTTTACGAGAAGTTATGTTGAAAACCTTTGGTTGCCCAAAAAGTGAAAACATAAAGGACTGTTGTTGTGCATGTGATGAGATGAAGAAAGAATAAACAACTACCTCCAGTAAATCCTGCTGGACATGAAACAATTCCTCTATGACTGGTGTGAACTGTTCCAGACGATCATTTCGAGTGTGAGTACCAGCCCTGAGATGACGTGCTGAGTCAAATGTAAAACGTGTTAGTTGGTCACCACCCAATGGAATGGTTGTGTTATTCTCAAATTCTTCCCCTGAAACCAGATTTAAAAGGTTTTATGTCCTGAATAGTCATTAACATTGATAAACTTTTCAGTTGAAAACATATTTTAAAGGATTTTCATTTTTAGAAGTTTTCAATTTTGGATGGTAATGAATGTAGATCTTAAATGCAATTCTGTTGTCATATTCCATGAAAGTACATGTATGCTGCCATTCATTCAATATTTGCATGTACATGTATAAAACACTCCTGTTAAAACATACAATACAATTTAAAATTGCTTGTTTGGAGTGGTGTTGCAAGTATTTCAGCTTTAATTAATATGGAGGTTGATATTTCAAATGTGTTGTTGTACGCGTACTTGTAGCAATTTCATGGTATTTTTTTATAAGAGCACAGTAGATGGTGTTTTGAATAGTAACAAGACATCATTATCTACAAGCAATGAACTGATAAAATACAAAATATAGGGCTTTTCCGCGTTGTACACATCAATTAACAGACGCATATTAACCCTTTCAGTACGGGAACCGGTATTTGAAGGCCTTTGCAAACAGTTTGGATCCAGATGAGACGCCACAGAACATGGCGTCTCATCTGGATCCAAACTGTTTGCTATTCTGATACTATTCTTTGAAAAAAAAATGAAGAAAATGCTTATTTTACAAATTCAGCAGACAACATTTTAGCAGACGACAAATTTCCCAGCATGCAAAGGGTTAACATACTCTTGAAAATCACACATACAAGTTGACATTACACTTTTGACATCTAAACCTCTTGAATGACAGGCACATGCATAGGGGATAAGCATTAACAATAACGCTAAGGAAATATGGGTGATTCAGGTAACACTTGACCTACCCTAATGTTTCCTGCGTACTTAAGCATTTTTTTATAGAATTTAAAAAAGAAAACCATGACATAACTAGGCATACTATAATATTTTAGAATGAAATAGAAATTCAAGTAAAAACCTATCAGATAGTTGAAAACAAGAGCACTGCTTAAAGGGTGACATGCTCGGCTGCGCAAGCTTGTCAGATTTTTTTTTAAAGAGGTCACAGTGACCTTGACCTTTGACCTAGTGACCCAAAATGGGTGTGGCGTGTAGAACTCATCAAGGTGCATCTACATATGAATTTTCAAAGTTGTAGGTGGAAGCACTTTGATTTTAGAGCCTATGTTAAAGTTTAATTAAGAGGTCAAAGTGACTTACACCTAGTGAGCCAAAAAATGGGTGTGGCGTGTAGAACTCATCAAGGTGCATCAAAATATGAAGTTTCAAAGTTGTAGGGGGAAGCACTTTGATTTTTAAAGCTTATGTTAAGGTTTTAGCACGACGCCTATGGCGGACGGCAGACTGCGGAAGATGAGCTGGCTATGACAATACCTCGGGTTTTCTCCTAAAACAGCCGAGCTAAAAAATCACTTTAATGACTTCCAATAGTCCAATTGAGCAACATTTGACAACGAAGTGACTATGAAAACATGTCTCAATGTCAACAGCAAAATAATTTCAAAAATAAAGAAATAAATAAGTCCCTTCTAACCCTAGGCTATTTTTTGGGAACATATTACCTGAACCACACATATATTTTTATTTTGCATAAAAGCTATCAATTGCTTGATAGTTAAGGTAATAATAAAAAAATATGTATGTTTGTAGTACTTAATGTGACCAACTATAAAAACGCAGTGACATAATATTAAGGTCGGATTATCATCAGCATACATATATTGAACTATGCTTATGATAGAAAATTCATGTAAGAAATCACTGTAAACAAAATCCTACCGACCAACTCAAGTCAAGTAACTGCAAATATACAATTTAAACGAAGTAAACATTTGAGCCACACCAAGCAGAAAATTCAAATTAGTACTTAAGTAATTTGAAAGATTTTCATGATTCAGTAATTTACAATTTATTATTATTCACTGATATATATTCAGTCTGTCGTATTTACAAAAATGTACACATTTCCATAGCTTTAGACATTATGTTACCTTTATTTTTTGAAATCATAAAACAGTCAACACACTACTATACACATTCAGAACAAAGAAAGACTGTTACTTTGATTTTAGGGGTGTGGTGGGAGGTTGGAGCTAAATCGAATTTTTTACCATGTAAATAAGACCAAAAGGGCCAGCTTCATGTTGACAAATGGTTTCTTCAATGAAGCCATTTTATGATGAGACCCATTTCTGCTTGGCTTGGCTCATTTTTTTCAATTGGTAAATAAGCAACAATAGTAAACAATAACTCCTGAAAGAAAAACTTTTTTGAAACTAAAAATTGCAACGCAATACCTCTTCCAGCAGATGTATAAAAAGACTTCAAAGTCTCCAACATTGTGTCCATAATTTGGACACAATATGGCAAGGATTTAGGGTCTTTCATAATCACCTGAATAGTCCAGACAAAAATACATTTAATGATGTATTTTTTTACTGTTTTGTGAAAATGTCCAAGATTTCATTGCCACAATTAATCTACCGGTAGGTAGAAACAAGAGCTGTGTTTGAGAAAAACAATGCCCCCTACTGCACTTTGAAGCCGCACGGCAGCTATTTTGTAAAATAAAGACCATTGACCTTGAAGGATGACCTTGACCGTTCACCACTCCAAATGTGCAGCTCCATGAGATACACGTGAATGCCAAATATCAAGTTGCTATCTTCAATATTGCAAAAGTTATGACCAACCTTCAAGTTTTGGGACAGACACACACAAACAATGACAGACATACAGGCCAAAAACAATATACCCCCGATCATTCGATCCGGGGGAATAAAAGTGTGGACTTTAATGAAATAATAATCATGTATTTCGATTGCGACCATTTTGGATCCAGATCAGCCTGCACTTGAAAGGTCAAGATCCAAACAGTTGAACAATCAGTCAGTACTTTTAAGATGTTCAGGGAACAGTTTGGATCCTGACTAGACTCTGCTTGAAAAGGATCTTGATCCAAACTGGTCGCAATCATTTTAAGGCCGCTTTTCGTGTGACGAGTCTCAATTATATTATAATATTTCTTACTTTTATATAATTTAAGCTCCATACTCAAAATTAGCAATGATATAAACAAGATATCAATACTTACAAACATTGGATACACTTCTGTAGGTCTGTCGACTACTTTTCTGTACTGATGGTTCAGCACTGTAGGAACAACTGAAGAGAACGCTGAAAGTGCTGGTACATCTTCAACCAGAATCCTCTTCACCATCCAGGAGTAGCAATTTCTGTTAAATTAAAACAAAATAACGGTGCTTGTGCTCTATTTCTGACTGCAAGCAAACACATATGTGACAGTATTTATAGAATTTAATAATTTAAATCAACATATTTCAAAATTTATTTTTATAACCAACAAAAATTGCTATTAATACAAGGTGATTTTTAAGTGATAACTAGCAATAGCTGTTTATTTACCAATTGGATATTTCTTTGTGAGCCAAAGTAAAAGTATTCATTATGATTTCAAGAGGAAAATAAACCTCCTAATTATATACATGAAATATATTTACTTAAGAATGTTACACAAACCTTAATGAGGTTTTTTCTTCCTTTGACAAGAAGAATGTTGTTGCGTCTGGGCCTTTAGCAGGAACTACCTTAGGTTGGGTACCGAGGCCTTCGAGGTCTCTAGGGTCAAATCTGTCTATGATAACCGACCAGTGAGTGTAATGGTAATCTCGATTACTACTTCCATACCTAATCTGTAAACAAATTATTTAATGAAATCTTTTCACCTTTTTGGGGGTTCATTATCTTAAAGCAATTGGTTGTACCCAGTTTATTTACATGTACACAGGCAGTTTCTTACCATATTTTGTATTCTTACATTATACATGCTAGTTAATAAACATACACATTTTTATTTTTGCTCTCCAAAGTTCCTAGTTCATTTGTGGGACAAAAGAAACTTGACAACAATAAATGGATTGAAAAGGGCTGGTGCAGAAGCACCAACCGGCATTTATTAATTGTCTAATGCCAAAGCATTATTGAAACATTAAAAAAAGGAAACATAGTACCATAAAGTTGGACTAAATCAATGTCCTGACATATCATATTATGCAAGAACTAAATATTGTATGACATTCAATATCAACATGTATATTATGCAAGAACTAAACAATATATGACAAACATTGAACATTAAAAATAACAATGTGAAACAGGAAAATCACAATGAAATTGACTTAAAACTTATCGACCAAGGAGGAGGGGGAGGGATGGTTGTTAAAATTACAATTTAAAAACAAAACAATGGTCTGCGCAGTGCCAGTTCTGTTGAAGAATGATGTAACATCCGTTATAAGAGTAGGTTACACTGCAGTAACTAAAATTGTTAGCAAAGGTTGCACACCAGTAGTGTAAAACACGGGGTAGCACGCTTCAAATATAAATCAATTTATAACTCCTGTGTCTTAAATTATTTTTTTTCAGACAGTAAGTTGAATTTATGAAACTCTAAAATTTCTGTTGAAACCCAGTATAAAACAGATACCTTTGAAACATAATGAAGGTTTGAGCAGGTATGGACACTGGGCATAATGGACATTATAAACCTTTCTTTTTTCATAAGTGATAATAAAATATTCAAAATGAATTACTTGCTTTACAAACCTGATTGGCTTTAATTCTCCCATCAATATTATCCACTGTTATCTTCAGCGTCTTTCCTTGGTTCAAAACAGTAGTGACTTCTCTTCCATTTATCTTGCCAAGGTCATCTAACATAACCAACTTGGTCTTTTCGGGGATGCTTAAGCCAAAAGTGTGCAGAAGTCCAAGCAGCTAAAAATGCAATAAATTGTGTAAATAATTGTGTAGATAAAATTAACATTAATTTCAGAGATTGCTTTAACCAAACAAATTTATTCTGAACATATGGCTCAAATGAATCATTTTTATAGTTAAAAATAATACAAGAAAACAATAAGAATGAACCAATTTTTTGCTTTTTACTCTATAGAAATTGAGGTGTGCCATAGGAAAAGGGACCTTAGAGCAAGTGTTTGGATCCAGATCAGCCTGCGCTTCATACAGACTGTTCGTCTAAAATATTTGTTTCACTGTCTAACCAATCAACTGTTTGGATCAAACTATGCTTTCAAGAGCAGGCTGATCTGAATCCAAACTTATCAATAGTTGCTCTATGATCTCTTTCCTGCGATGCTGCTAAAATTGAGGTTTTTAGCAGTGTTCAAATTGCTTGTGTGGCAGCCCAAAAAGTTGCCCTGAACTTGGATCACAGAGTATACTCAATATCTTGAAAATAAGAGTTCCGCTTAAGCCGGTGCTAGGCGCACATAACCTGGTGTTGTTCTCCATTTATACCAATCATGAACATACCCAATCAGTCTGCTATTATTTGCTAACTGATTTATATTTTACAATCATATTGATAAAATAATAAATATAGCTTCTTTTTTGGTCACTTGCATTGAAAACAAAAACAATTAAAATACATGCATGTTTACACAAATTAAAAAGCCTTACCCCATTTCCTGCATTGTATCTTATGCAAGAGGCAGCCATGCATTTCTGGAATCCAATAAGCTGATTGTTTCTCGCGTACATAGCCATGGCATACATGCCAGCAATAATGCGGCTGTCTTCAGGCATGGCCAGATGGACAGGACAGGCCATAGTCATCAGGAAGTCTAAAGCTCTGGGACACCTCTGATGCATTTCAAACAAAATTTGGTGACAGAATGTCTGAGGCTTAATGTCCCCCACTTTTAACCTCAGCACACTGGGCTCTGTCTTTCTGCATAGCTGGTCCATTTCAAAAGATAATTTCATCAGAATGATTTGCCAGAGTCTTTCAAGTATCACAGGAATTTCCACAATAGCTGCAAGCATTTCTTCTGCACTTGTCTTTCCATTGATCATATTCTCAGTAGTTTCTTGTAGGATTTCTTTTGCCTCCTGAGTGATTGGCAATGGACTTAAGAGTTTCTTCTTGTGTAAGAAATATACTGACACATTTTCCTCGGAATTAGGTTTATCCTTAAGTTCCTTCACTGAGTATGTATGCTCAGCATGGGAGGTGGTGGTTGGTGCTGCACTGTATAAATGATCAGGTGGAATAGGCAAGTCTAATTTAAGTGTACTTGTTTTCCTATAACATTCTTTATCTGACTCTGGATGATTTGCACTAAAAAGTTGCTTTACACTTTTTCTTGGCTTTATTGGGGTAAGTCTGTTCTGTACGAATCTTTTGACAGTCGGCGAAATAGAGTGTAATATCATGCGCTTTTGCCTTTCATGCACTGATTTACAATCATTCAAATTTGTCTTCAGAACCGATTTCATTGAAGAAACTTTATCTAATGTTTTCAGGCACGATTCACACATAACAAATTTAGACGTGTTTACCTCCTCCAAATCACACCCCAAAACTTCAAAATGTGACTTGAAACTTATATTCCTCATAGCTACATTGTTTATATTCCTTAATCGTCCTTTTGTTTGGCTGTTGCACGTGAAACAATGCCTCACAACTTTAACCGGGGTAGATGCTGAAGCCATTGCAACGTGTTTAGTGAATATTTAGTTAATATTGAAATTATTACAATAATGGACTGGCTTAACAAGTGTCTCCTTTTGAAGCACAAAATGCATACAATACTATATTATAACTAAGCCGGTTAAATGGTGTCTGTTTTGGATAAAAATCAAATACCATAGTTCACTTCCGTGTTCATTATATTTACGGGTGCCATGCT
The DNA here is from genome assembly GCF_020536995.1 of Dreissena polymorpha. Lineage (NCBI taxonomy): Eukaryota > Metazoa > Mollusca > Bivalvia > Myida > Dreissenidae > Dreissena > Dreissena polymorpha. The sequence goes on along the minus strand of NC_068364.1, from coordinate 21,710,654 downwards.
GGAAATAGTCCGTTTCCCACAATGCTTAGCGCGTATTCACACAGGTCAGTAAGACCCAATCTGAACGCATCGGACAGTGGGCTACACCACACCGTCTCTCTGATGTACGAAGGCGGCCGTCATATTGGATTTGGAACTACTTTTGGAAACAAGATGGCGGCCCCACGGTTTCAAACCTGACGTAAAGAAGAAACAGTAAAACGTGTTGTTTGTAGCTCGTCTATTTCAAGATTACATTCTTTAAATAATATTAAATGTAAATCTGTGAATTCCCACAATATAATTACACTTGTTTAAATGGAAAGTTTCCAGTATTGACATTGAGTACTTCATCAAGTTCATGTAAGCAATATAAATTGCCGCAATAACGCCAATAGAGTCTTTTGATGATTTCTGCTTTGGCAGACTATTGGCTCAGATTTATTCTGAACGCGAATAATTTCAGCTATCCTATAAATATGAGGTCGATACATGTATACATCGGTAGATTACGTCTAATTATTTGGACTATGGCATTAAGTTAATTTTAAATTTTCACGTTTTGGTAAATTGAGAAAATTTAAAAACAATGTTTCAGATTCGCATATTTTGGTTTTAGTTATGATATTTGCAAGGAAACAGTAATACTGAACATTTACTATGCTCTAAAATAGCCATTATATGCATCTTTTGACGATTTAAAAGCCTGAAAATTATAAAGCGTTGCAACGCAAAGCGATTGAATAATTTGGAGAAACCTGTTGTTGTCCTTATATTTTGTGAAGCTATGAAGATTGCTTATTTATAGTATAAAATACACCCTTCATTCAATAAGCACGGATGTTTGAGTAGTCTAAATGGTAGACCTTAAATCCAGGACTCTAGGGGTCAGTGGTTCTAGCCCTGATGAGGGCTACTTTTTTTTCCTTATTTTAATTCTATTCTTGATTTTTAATTGGCACCTTTAAATTGACTGTTTTCGTTATAATTTGTGACACCACAAGGATTGCTTACATAAAGTATAAAATACATCACTCATTGTATACACATGGAAGGCCAAGTGGTCTAAGCGGTAGACTTTTATTCCAGGGGTCAATGGTTGAAGCCAAGTTGAGGGTTACTTTTTTATTTTATTTAATTTTAATCTTGTTTTTTATTGGAGCTTTTTAGATCGAATGTTTACATTTATCAATATTGCAATTAATGACACAAATAATTTGGGAGAGTTCTTTTTTTATTGTTTGATTGTGTGATATTTCAAGGAATGCTTATATAAAGTATAAAATAAACCACTGACTATGGAAGCACTGATGGCCCATTGGTTTAAGCGCTTGACTTTTACTCCAAGGATCAGTGGATTGAGCCCAGTTAAGGAAGACTTCCTTTCTTTTTTTCAGCGTAGCTGTTTAACCTTACTTTTGACCTTAGTTTACCTTAAATCATGACCAGTAAAATTCACATAAAAATTCCCGTCAGTAGGTCCCAAATGATTACATCCGAATTGTACATTAGCTAATAATACAAAAATCACTGTGAACAATGGATGCATATCATTTGAGCAGAAATATGAATATATTGTAAAGAATATGTACATGTTAATTACAATAAATTAAAAACATGATTAAAAACATTCTCTAAACATTACACCAAAACGTTTTTCCATAGTTTAAGAAGCATTAAAGCATTAATCACAGGTCTCTAAAATTAAAAAAAGCTATTGTTTACATGCCGTAACGCTCACACTAAACACTACAAAAACACACAAAGTGTAGCAAAGGTACACAAAGTCAAACACATGCTGCAAAGTCCAATAAACCCACTGTAACTCATGGATTGCCTTTGTTATAACTTGCCTGGAATTATATCTACTGTAGACCAAATAAAAACAATTATTTATGTTAAAATCTTTGTTCCTCCTAAATATATTCCCCTAATAGTCTTAAATTTATTGAATAAAGGATACACTGGTTAACTTATTTGTGTTTTGATCTGACTTTACTTGTCTTTGTAGCCTTTGCTAGACTGTGTGTGTCTTTGCAGTGTTTAGTGAGACCCACTCTTATCTAAATTTGTAAACAGCATAGTTATACATGTCAATTTATCAAGTCAAAAAATGTAATAATTTATACAAGTGTTAGTCTATTGCAAGATTTAGTTCACTGATATATTAATTAAATGTGTTATTACTATTAATCACTTCAAGTGGCATAATAAGCAATCAGTTGTGTATTGCGCATCAGACACAAGAAAGAATCGACGCTTGCTGAAGAACTTTTTATTTCAAGAATACCAAGATGGTGAGCATAATTAATTGTAGATTTCACCAAGCGCTTATTATATCTAGTTCTGCGGGTTTTCAATGTACATAGCATCAATAGCTTTTGCTGCCATTTTGTTTATCGGATGCATTTTAGTTCAAACACCCATATGCCAAACGATTGACTGCCCACAATGTTTACCTAATTTTTGATTATGGACATTTTATGAGCAAATTATCGCCTTATATAATTGTGTTGTTACCAGTGCAGCAAGCGCCCCTTGTTTTCAACAATGATATGTTAAGTCATTGAAACTTTTAAAGTGTTTTCTGTTGAGTTCAGTAACAATGTTTGGATAGATTGAACTTTACCGGTACGCAGTTGTTTACCACTTTCGACAAAGCAAGGGTTTGGGGGCGGTAGCCCCCGATACTAAGGAAATATATATGATAAAACGATTATAAGGTGTTGTGTTAGTTGGTATGTGTTAGGTGTTAAGGGTTAGGATTAGGGTACACTGTTTGATGTTAAGTGTTGCGTACCGGTAAAGTTCAATCGTCCCCAATGTTTATATGTGAATATCTGTAACATTATATATATATTGTTAAGTGTGTTTTTTATTAAGCTAAACTTTTTTAGCACATTATACTTTCTTGAAGAAATCTTGATGAAATAATCCCAGAACTTTCCAAGCATATGTTCTGTATACATCTTTTTTTCTTTATCTGTTTCTTTTACACTGAAAATACTAGTTGGAAACTGTGTAGAGCTACGATTGTCCCAATTTTGTTACTATTTTTGTACATGATCTGATGAACATGACCATTCCAAAACTCTATTTTACTGTCTGTTCATGTCAATCTTCTATCTAGTCAATTAATATTTCTGTGTTTTTTGTTTAAACTATTTGGGATTATTTTGATGCATGTTACATCAATTAAAAAGTGTTATTTCTTACTGTACAAGTAATCAAACGTTTTATCTTGTAAAATGTTGCAACTCGGCCCTGTTTGTATATAAAGTTCATTGAACATTATGTAGATCTTAATAGTTAGTGCAGCCCAAAATGTCATATTTAGTTATTCTCATTATTTGCTACTTAATTGCTAGCATAAGAAACATACCATTGTAGTTATTTGAATATTTGTTTCGATTTAGTTGTTGCAGTTTCTTACCGCCTCACTGTCACAAGTACCAACACATGTACTCACAGATGTAAATAAGCAAACACATTTTCAACAAGTTGTTGGGTTATGTGTCCAGATTTTTATGGGGATCAATAATCTATTGAAAAAAACAACATTTAATTGTTTCTATAACAAAAAAGTGGTTTTAAATAATCTTTTTTTGATTTCAGGTTCAGTGCTTGTGGAAAAACATGAGTTCCTGATCCAGAGTAGCTTTAAAGGCGAGCCCTTATGATACATGTCATTATCAATGTGACAGTTGCCTTAAAAAATTGATGCAGAATAAATTGTTTTTAAAAAGCTTAAAACGTTTATTTACACATTTTGTGTCAAGACTTAATTAAACAATTAATATAGTTGACAGAAATAATTGTAACCAATATTATTGCTGTTAATTGGAACATCCTTATAGTGTAAGCAAACACACCTTTCTATATGGAGAGGAAATCCAGGTTCAAATCCTGGTGGGGATCCCATATTAGCAGCAACTTAGATTATGTTCATATTGATTATACAAACAATACTTTTTGTTGTCAAAGTGTGTTGTATTTAATATGCAAATAAAATTTTCATTGTTTTTTTATAATTTTCTCTATCTCACACAAACTTACTTCATGTTATGTATCATTCGTATTAGGGCACCATTATTAGGTTCACAAGATATCAGATGTCAAAAACAAAAGCCCATAATTACGTCCTGGCAATTAATCATAATTATAAAACTTTTACTTTAAAAAGAAAAGGGTTCTTCTTTGTTTCTTCTACAGAATCAAATAAAAACGTTATTTTTCGTACGATATTACAAAATCAGGATATACGCCGAATATCTTTTTAGCTCCACTGGCCAAAGACCAGCAGGGCTTATGTCATGGTCCTGTGTTTGCTGTGTGAGCGTGCATCCGTGTGCACGTTAACTTTTCCTTTAAACATCTTTTATCTTTAACATGAAGTACAAAAAACAAGTACCAAATTTTAATTGTGTTTTTCCATAGTCTTAAACTAAAAATCCAGATTGAGAAAGAAATAGTCCTCAGTAATGACACATTACAAATCTTTGAACAAAAATGGAATCTGATAAAATTCTCATAATGATTGTCCACTTATATACATTTTGCTCTAATGTTAGTTTATCTTTCTAAAATATTTGCATATATTTTTTTTCAATCTTATAAGATCATTGTGAAAATACAACAAAAAACAAATGCATTATGCTTTCTTCCCACTTTATACAACTCATCATTTTTCATAACTGTTCTTTTCTTTTGTCTTTAAAAAAAAACAACACCTATCACAAACAACCAAAGAAAAAACATATTAACCCAGTTTTTTGTTTGTTTGTTTTTTTTAATCTTAAGGAAACCAAAAAAAGTATATATATTAGCATATCTTGTAAAACATGTCTGAACTTTATTGCTTTGTACAATCACTTTGTTGTATGATCATATACATGTATACATTGGATGAACTATATTGAATAAAAAAAAATGTAAAAAAATGTAAAAAAACAAAACAAAAAAAAACTTTTACTTTGAAAAGAAAAGGTTTCTTCTTTGTTTCTACTACAGAATCAAATAAAATTGTTATTTTTCGTACTATATTACAAAATCAGGATATACGCCGAATATCTTTTAGGCTCCACTGGTCAAAGACAAACGGGGCTTATGTCATAGTCCTGTGTTCGTCGCGCGTGCGTCCGTCCGCGCGTTAACTTTTCCTATAAACATCTTCTCCTAAACTACAGGTCCAATTCTGATGAAATTTCTCAGGAATGTTCCTGGGGTGAACCTCTTTCAAATTTGTTCAAATTATGCCCCTGGGGTCAAATTTGACCCTGCCCTAGGGGTCACAAAATTGAAAATTTGCTTATATAAGGCCTATTTTGTGAAAACTTTCAAAATCTTATTGTCCATAACCATTGAGCCTAGGGCTATCAAAATTTGTATGTAGAGACATCTAATAGTCCTCTACCAAATTTGTTCAAATTATGCCCCTGGGGTCAAATTTGACTCTGCCCCGGGGGTCACAAAATTGAACATATGCTTATATAAGGCCTATTTTGTGAAAACTTCAAAAAATCTTGTCCATAACCATTGGGCTTAGGGCTACCAAATTTGGTATGTAGTGACATCTAAAATAAACCTCTACCGAATTTGTTCAAATAATGCCTCTGGGGTCAACTTGGACCCTGCCCCGAGGGGTCACAAAATTGAATTAACGCTTATAAAGCATCTATTTTGTGATATCTTTAAAAATCTTCTTGTCGAAAACCATTCGACTATGGCTACCAAATTTGGTATGCAGTAGCATCTTATAGTCCTCTACCGAGTTTGTTCAAATAATGCCCTTTGGGTCAAATTTGACCCTTACCACCGGGTCACAAAAATGAACATTATATATGCTTATATCTTGCTTATTTTGTGAAAACTTTTAAAATATTCTTGTCCTTGACTCTAGGACCTAGGGCTACCACATTTTGTATGTAGTGAGATATAGTAGTCCTCTACAAAGTCTGCTCAAATTATGCCCCTGGGGTTACATGTGACCCAGCCCAGGGGGGGTCACAAAAGTGTACCTGTGCTTAAATAGGGCCTATATTTAAGTATTTGCACATGCCGAGAATACTTGTTTCAGCCTTTTTTTCAGCAGTGGAGCGATACAGGGCCATCATGGCCCTCTTGTTTAATAATTAAGACTATAAATGGTTTTAAGTTTGTGTTTGACGTCCTTGCTTCTGAAAAGCAGAACGGTTTAGGCATAAATGACTACCCTTTTTTGTTAGAATCAACATTGATGCATTATTACTTAAGCAAAGTTGAACTCTTTAAAAACTCGATGACTGGGGGACTGAATTTTTTATGTTTGTTGCTTACAATTTACTGAATATATAAATGTTTATGGCGAACAAATGCCATCTCTCTTTACAGGGAGATGGTGTTTTTTCATAAATATCCAGGTTATTTTGTATAAATAAGACCACATAACATATTTATATAGTATAAAATGAATTCTGAGCTATACATCTATGATGATGCCATTATGTGTTTCGCTGTAAAAAAAATACAGAGAAAATAGACTACAGCTGCATGTCACAAGAGTTGTAAAAGGGCATTTTGACAGTATTGCCCCGGACTTTTGCCCATTTTGAAGGATAATCTTATAAAAAACTGATTTTGGTTTAGGGTGCATAGGGGATGGAGGAGCTTTTATTGGTGCCTTTTAAAAAAGTTGTTTCATATTGTGAAAAATTGAGTTTTAAAATGTATACACGATGCCTTAAATAAGTCAAATTCCAACAATGTTTTTGGTTTTTCAATTAAAAACAAGAGATGTGTTTGTCAGAAACACAATACCCCTTATTGCGCCGCTTTATAGCCATATATTTGACCTTTAAGGATGACCTTGACCTTTCACCACTCAAAATGTGCAGTTATTTGAGATGAACATGCATGCCAAATATCAAGTTGCTATCTTCAATATTGCAAAAGTTAGGGCAATGTTAAAATTTTCAGACGGACAGACTGACGGACAGTTCAAAAACTATATGCCACCCTACCGGGGGCATAAAAAACTGTATTCTTAATTTGTTTATAGGTTGTAATGGTGTCTCCACAGTATTGGAATAACCAATTTACACTTAAGGCTAAAACAGGGCTGATTCATTATATTCACCACGAGGTTCATTAAAATGCTTACTGGGTCAAACATGCGGCATTGGGATACGCGTCGGCCTCTGCCACGCCACTTCTATTTACAATTGCTGCCTGCACAGCTGACCATATTTAGTGTTTTGGTTGCCCAGCTAAAGAGTATCTGCCTGGCCAGAATAACAGCATCTGGAATTAAGTTGCCATGGCTAAAATATAAAAAATATCTGCCAGAAGTACTGTTTGGTTGCCATCATCAAATGCACAGAAAGAATTGTTTTTCAAATTCAATCAAGCTCTCCACTTATTCCATCCTGCGAAACCCTTAAGGTGTCTCAATACTGGTAATAGTAAACCCCACTGAGAGCCATATGGCTTTTGTCTGTATACAGTTTGTGACTGCCTGGCTTGTCACTATAATGTTGTTGTTTTTTTGGGGGGGGGATCTAAGTGGATTTTACTATTTCTTATATTACACTGAAGAGTTTTCCCCGTACCACTGTACAGTGTTGTACGATTGTTTATGGTATAGAACCTAAACATATGGATTAAATCTCAAAGTTTGTCGCCCTGCAGAACATCCGCAATGTTGTACCGATAATTAATGCAATTTAAGAAATACTGGTTCTTTAAGTTTGAATAATTGTGTTGTTTACACTTCAAGAAACAACTAATTGGCTTTCTAAACATTTAATTAACATTTGAATATTTTGTATGTAATGACAACTAATGTTTAACAATAACAGAAACAAATATTCTATTATATTACTCCTCAGAGATATTGGTCCTTCTATATATCTACATTATCAGTTAATTTAGTGCAAATTTAATGGTGTGTAACCCGAACTATATTTTCGGTGTAATATCTTCCGCCTAGAGGCGTTAGACATATCCTTCCACCAAATACACCCGAGAGACGATCGCCGTTATGGCGGAATTGTCCGAGGAGTCCCGATTGCAGTAAGACCGTGTCCATTCTATACATAAATGGTGACGTCACTACGTTATTGTCACCTCTATACTTAGACGCATCACGCACCTCCATTTGGAGGCATTTATGACTACGACACAAAGAAGTCCGCGGATGAATGAAGAATTTGCTTTATAAGTAAACTTTCATGTTATGATTTAAAGGTTACGTATAATTTTGTTCAGTCTTACGGTCTTATGTTAGTATCAATTAAAATTTTCGTAAGTTTTCAACAATTTCGCTCTTTATTCATTTTTTTTAAACTGTACTTTCACTTTCGGTTGTATAACAACATGTATCCTTTATTGACGAAAGTTTGCAATGAAATAGCGTTTTCAAAACCGCTTAAAAAGTTTCAGAAGGTGTATCTGATGCATGTTATGAATAGACACAATGTCATAGCTATATTGCCGACTAGTATAGGAACAATTTGGTATTTCAAGTGGCTCCATTTGCATTGCAAGAGTAGGGGGTTCAGGTTATTTTTTTATGTACTGAATCTGTTGTGTTTTTCTCGTTATTTGGATAGAGAATATCATTACCTTCAAAACAAGACCAATATCATCTTTATAGCACAAATACTTTTTAAGATATGGAATTTTTAAGATCTCGTTTTTAGGGATTTTTGTGCGCAGTTCCTATGCAATTATATAATGGGAAGTACTATGGTAGATGGCACCAAAATACTACAAAACAATGCAAATTTGTTCTTTAAATGTTATTTCAGCTAAGCTTAATCAGTAAATGCATAATAAAGTATACATTTTTAGAAAGGTAATTTGATCAGTGATATTTTTTAACAAGTTATGACAATTTTTTACGAAAATCCAGTCATATAACAGAAAAAAACCGTTGCCATGGAAACGGGTAATAAAAGCATACAATATGAAAATTGCTAAAATTAAAGATTTTTTGTCAATTAAAAGACAAAAGACTTTTACATATGGTGGTTTGCAAAGTTAAGACCATTACTAATAATATTTAGCAACATTTTACAGAATCTGTCTCCATAGCAACCAAAATCAAAAGCATAAAAGGAAGAATTGAAAGCATAAAACTACGCAATTTGTAAATAATTAAGGTTCAATAAAACTCTTATCCCAATACTCATAATCAGCACAAAACACTATCAATTTGATAACCATACATCACTGCACATGACATGTACATGCATCTATTTGCAAAGAATAGTGAAAAAGGGTTGCCATAGAAACAAGTCAAAACACCCAAAAAATTTAAAAAGTGCAAAAAAAGGTATTTGTGAAAAGTGTTTGATTGGTTTCATAAGTATGTACTTCCAAATGACTTCTCTTACTGAGAATGGTATATTGTGAAACTTAAGGTTATGCAGAAAGCTGTTTCCATAGCAACCAACAATTTAAAATTAATGAGGTACAATAACAACAGTGTACTAAAAATAGTGTACGCGCAAAAAGTCCCTTCAAATTTAAAAGTAATTTTCCCGCAACAAAATTGTTCAAAAGCTGTGATAACATCTTTGTTGGTCAAGGCCTGTTTCCCGGTATCAAGGTTATGCGATTCTGAAATGGCAAAAATAGACGCATCAATAGCTAAAAAGTTAAATATTAAACTGGTGTGTGCGGTCTTGTCATATTGGCACGCCTTGTGTCATAATAGCAGGACGGCTTTAAAGTTATAAATATAGCACGCTAGACACGGGCTAGTATTAATCAGAAACAACTGGGCCTTTTAAACGCATGACGGCATGTTATGTAAATATTTTATGGTAAAGTATGTAAATAAAGTCATGTAATGTGAATCACTGCTACTTAAACGTTAAATAGTAAGTAAAACCTAAAAGCCTAGCATGCTAGGCTTAGGAATTTAGTTTGTTAATTTTCTTCAATTTCAGAATTAAATTATAAGTTGTAAGTTATGCTTCTACATGTCCCTACCAGCAGTACATGTATACAAATTATAAATGTGAAGAAAAAAAATATAAAAAATAGCCCTGTTTATATCCACATCATGGCTCATCACGATGGCTTCATGGTTTTTTACTACTCGACTCTTCAAAACAGAACATGGTCACAACTGCCCACAGTCACAATCCAAAACATGTGGAACTGAAACAAAAAGAATTAACCACAAAGAACCATGCTCTTTCAATTTTCTTTCACTTGCAATTATAAATAACAGCAAACTTGTCAATTTCAAAAAGATACACCAAAGGAGCACATATACCCTTTAATACATTAAAAAGAAATTATGGTTGGATATAAGTTGAGAAAATCATCAAAATGATATTATTAATTATATCTATAGAAGGATATATTTATTTCCGTATTACATTACCACGAATATGACCTTTTATTTATATCACGAATACTTGGGGGTTGAAAACTAATATAAAATGCATGCGTTTATGCATGCGCACGAGGATCAAAACAGTTATGACATACGTAGCGATTAACTTTTGTAAAATCAAGCATATTTAACGGCGTAATTTAACTCCTGGGACATCATTTATGATATAAATTTAGGTCATGATCTATACTTTTTATTGTGAATGTGAGCATCACAAGTCTGCTGTTATTTATATTTGAACACAAAGATAAACAAAACAAACAAAGTCAAAGATAAACAAGAACAATTAAATGTGGAATTTAATGTACCTAATAAAATACCAGCCATTTTAAGACACCTAATCTTTGACTCAAACAATACAGTCTATTGAGTATTGACATTAGACGATAAGTCATAACTTCATGACATAAGTCCCTGAAAAGGTCTTATTTATCTGAAAAATAATTAATTCAAATCGTCAAAAAATTTATCAAAAACTGCAATATATTTATTTGTCTTCACTTTTATACACAACTGGAAACAATTCACAGACAATATATTTATAAATCTAATATTCCAATAACATACGTTACAACGAGTGCGAATTTACAGCGGTGCGAAATTTCGTACCTCAGGCTCAGAGAGACAGCGGCCGTAAAGGTCACTAAACATGCATGTAAATAAAGCCAATTCCGGAAGGATTTACTCATTACAAAATCAAAATACTGGTTTAAATCACGAGAGGAATAATTAAAATTGATAAATCAACCATTTCAATAAGAATATATAAGCTATTTACCGTAAAATTTTCCGATGACTTTATTCTGTTTACATTTTCACCAACTTCTAAAGGTCATACGCCATGCGAAAATATATCACCATGTAGCTTGGAGTGTTATCTTTTATTTCATTGGCTTTACAAAGCGATACGTCATCAAACAGCTCCCGGATAGCCAATCAAAAAACGACTACCTCTTAAAGAACAGACTAAACCGCGGCCGTAATACACTAAACATGCAGAACGTCGTCGAATCGGCGCATTTCTAGATAAAGTTTAAAAAGGTTTCTAAAACTCGTTATAGTTTAAAAATGTCATTTATAGTTAAAACAAATATTAATTTCATAAAAGATAACCTTTATTTCTATGAAACAATCTTTGAAACGGTAAAAGAAACGGTTTATTTCACACCAGTAATTCTGGCCATTTCCACTCCAATTACACGATAACGTCACGTGACCTGAACCCCCTAAAAGTTCAAATTGACTTGTTCAGTTTGTTAAATTTTGACACCCTAATTATGTATTTTTTTATAAGTGCCTGATAGATTTTTTTCTTTAAATAATTGAGATCAATGAAAATTTTAGTAAAAGCACAGCATTGATGTTCTATGATGGTCATTTTTTAGTGGAATAGTATGTTACAATAAAACAATTATAACTATTGTATTAATGAATTTAGATTAGGTGTCATCTTTAAATGGGGTAGTAATTCATTATATGAGATTAGCACATTATATAGTTGAAAAATAAATAACACTTTAATGACTTACCATAGTAAAATAAAGTAGCATAGAATATGTTGCAGGTCATAAAATGTAAAACTGAAATTGAAGAAGCTTTACAAATATTTTACACTGACAACACTGTTGGTTTTCCAAAAAAAATCCTTCCTATCTACCTGCCCTAGTTTTTTGGGGCAAATTTGAATATTATTAATATCATTGAGTTAAATTATTAAAATATCAATATGTTTTGATTACATTAGCTTATTTTATTATTAATAATAAATACTTTGCAAGGAAAGTCCAATTTTGTTTTAATTAGTCTTAATTAGGTACTAGTAAAATTGAAAATATCAGTGACATCCAAAACTTATATGCATATGAATGCATATTTTCTTTGACAGTTACATAGTACCCTATTTAATTGGATTAAAAACAACAAATAACTATAGTTCCACAACCCAGCCCTAAAGTTGACTCAAACTGAATTAATTCATCAATTGATCCTATTTAATTATATTAAAAACAACATGTGTAAGATTTTGAGAATATCCCATGTATTCCTCTAGTATTCCTCTAGTACACCAACATGCACGTCTTACTAATGATTTACATGCACTCCTTAAACAGTTTAACAAAAATAATGAATGATTAATCCAAAGAAAACAACAAACAAGCTGCTTCATATAAAAAGTTAATTACATAAGCAAAAAAATCATTTTGATAATAAATCAAGATTATACTTCAACCAAACCATTATAAATTTATTGTGAGGGGGGGGGGGGGGTAATGTTAGCACTAAAACTAAAATGGGGGAAATGTCTGGTGAGGGAACATCTTAGGGGGGGGGGGTCAGGAATTCCTGCTAAGGGCGACAGTGTTGTTAATGTGTCTTTAGAAGAAATAACTGAAGGAAAGCACTCATTGGTGTATGCCCATCCAGAAGCATTTCTGAGCATATCAATTGGAACAGCAATATTGAGTGCATCTGAAAGAGATATAACTGTTTCATGCGTTGCTTTTGATGAAGCCCACAAGTCATGGTCCTTTAATGGTAGCTTTCCTATTAGGGAATTTTATACTTATTTTTTACTCTTCAATCTAGCTCTTTTGTCATAAAATGAGAAGTTTTATTATCCAACAGGTTTTGTGTTTGATCCTCACAAATTTTATAATACCAAAGTCCCATCATATAATCATCATCACAATCAGCAGCAGCATTATCTTATTCATCATCATCATTGTTAGCAGCAGCATCATTGTGTTGTATTATCAGAATTCAATACAAATACAAACACAACCATTACAACTCTTACTACTACTAATAATAATTAATTAATTATCTACTACTACAACAAGAACAACAACTAGGACTACTACTACTGATCTTACTTCTACTACTACTAGTCTACTACTACTACTACTACTACTACTACTACTACTACTACTACTACTACTACTACTACTTCTACTACTACTACCACCACCACCACCACAACCACCACCACTACTACTACTACTACTACTACTACTTGGTACACCAGAACTTGTTGTCCATGGAGACGATAAGGAGAAATCCCAGAGTATTGATCGAACCCATGCCCAGCGGACATCATTCTCTACACCATAGCGACCATGAATTAATATTTGACGCCATGTACAACATAATTCACCTTATTACAAAAAACATGGAATTCACAAAGTGACTGAAAATGCTTTAAAATAAATGCAAATTTGAAATTTGAAACAAAACAACCTAAGCAATACATAATAAGAAACACTACATTATTGAAACACTAATACCATGAACATTTTAGGGTGTAACACCTTATGTACATGTACCAGACTTTAATGTACTACCGGTACTTTGAAACTTTATGTACCACCTACATAAAATATAGGTGTTATTGTCCATTCATTCATAGCAGTCCTAATGAATTAAGGTCATTCTCTAAACATGATTAAAGTCTAAAGAAGGAAATAATTTTGATTTTTTTTACAGTTTGAACATTAAGGTCATTCTCTCTTCTCTTCAAAGTATCACATTTCAATTATACAATATAATACAAACATTTTAGACTTTATAATCCTTAGTCAGGATAAGATAAGAGACAAATGAATTTTTATAATTTACTTCAATTTCAGGTAAGACTAATAAATCATTTATTAAGTACTACATGTACTTGGGCTAATAAATTAAACTAAGACACTCAGTGACACTTAGACAATCTGACAAAATATAAAATCTATGGCCAATATATAAGTCTAAATTCATAAATACTATCACACAAAATACATTTCATCAATAACACACATTCATATTAAATAAGTTATCTCTTTATATTATAAATATGGTACATAACGTGTCAGATAGTGGTACATAAAGTGTCGGTATATAAATGGACTGGTACGTAATGTGTGACATTCAACATTTTAAAAATCAGTTAACAATATATGGACTTCATTGTTTTGCATATACGCAATCAAAGCATATTTATGAAAAATTAAAACACACTGTTCATGGCTGTATCTTTTTATTTATACATGCATAAACTATTCTGGTTATTAATACATTTTTAAAATTATATATAAACAAGAGCACCACATTATGGGTGCCAAGCTAGGCTGCGGTGCAGTTTTGAATAAATTAAATTTATTAAAAGAATTTTTTAGAGGTAAGTGACCTTGACCTTTGACCGAGTGACCCCAAAATGGGCGTGGTGTGTATCATCACGGTGCATATACATGTGAGGTTTCAATGTTATACTATATTTGGAAGCACTTTGATTTTAGAGCCGATGTAAAGGTTTTAGCACGACGCGGACATCTGACGACGAGCTATGACAATACCTAGGGTTTTCCCCGAAAACAGCCGAGCTAAAATTGAGCGCCATTAGTCCAAATTTTTGACGCTCTGAAATATTAAGCTACTTTTTATATGGGTAATATATGGAGCAAAGAATTTAGCCCATATAAAAAGTATCTCTAAATTCTTTGCGCGTCTTATAAATAAGATTAGAGCGCCATAAAAATTAAATGGAAAACATACAACATTATGTCAAAAAAAATAAAGCTGTAAATATCTCACCTGCTCGTCTTTGATGTTGCAATTAGCACATTCAGCATTTTCAGTATCTACTTAATAAATATATGAAAGTGCCAAATGTCCAAGAAAGGCAAGATACCATGACGTCCTCCTCAAAATGTAAGATCCTTTGAACTCCATTTATTTTATCCCTGATTAATCCTCTCACACATGAGGCCTACATGTAAGATTCCTTGTAATGTTCACAGCGTTTATTTTAAATCGTTTACGTTCTCAAATTTCAGCAGGTATTTAATTATAAATATTTATTTATGATTTTGATTTATTTACTATTTCGAAGAAACAGTCTTGCAACGTGTTTAGTTAGTCTAAGTTACGTGTTTAGTGATTCTTACAAACAATAGACTGACATAAAAAGTGGCTCCTTTTGAAGCACAAACTGCATCCATGTATATATTACAGCTGGCCCGGTTTGATGGGGCCTGTTTTTTATAATAATTAATTACCATTTTTCACTTCCGTGTTTATTATGTTTACCAACGCCATGATGGAAAAAAGTCCGTTTCCCACAATGCTTAGCGCGGATTCACACAGGTCAGTAAGACCGGTGTGACACAATGAGACCGTGTCAGTAAGACCGGTGTGACACAATGTGTACATAGTCGAACTATCTTTTTGAAGAAGACGTACTTTATGTCGGAAGATTTTTATTGATTTAGTATGTGTATGCATTATGATAAACAACGGGTAACTAAAAAAAGAAATAAATAAAAAAAAACATTCCATCGAGCGCCTATGATTCAGTCAGCAATTGGTTGACTCATGAACAGTAAATGTTTAGTTTGTCTGTCCTTTGTGATACGATTAACAATTATTTCTCTGCAGGCTTATAGAAAATATTCGGAAAAGCCGATCGGCTGTACATGGCTTTGCGTGGGGCAACAGTATAATTTGAAAGAAGATAATGTCGCAGCAATTATACGATCTTTAAGTGTGATTTATTATTTTGAATGAATCTGTTTGTTGTAAAACAATTGGTTCTTTTGTGAAAAGTTTAATACATAATTGTTGACAAGGATACATTCTCTAGAATCTCCACGGTACTAGATCTGAAACCCAACCATTTGCAATGTAGTTCATAAACTTGATGCAACGATGGCCCATAACTTTCAGGTTACAATTGTACTGTCACTACACATTTTTATTTCAGAAATTTATCAGAAAGATACATTTTTTCTATTGCATTGTATACTGCTCACGTTATAAGTAATAGTGGCAGTACTCGGTTTTATATTGTGTATCTTTTATATGATGTCTTGGGAGGTCGTTTATGGTGTCCGCCTAGCGATCGGGAGGTCACGGGTTCGTTCTCCACTCGGGAATAGTTCTCGAGATCTTCCCCAAAGACACCAAGTACTGGTTATAGGCCCAGAAAACGGACTCGAGAGTGTCTCTATAAACCTGAGGCTTTCGATGAAATCGAGCTAAAATAAATCAATTGTATCATCGCCATTAAGGCCCATTAGTGAACTGTACGCCTACCGGTAATTATGTTAGCTAGTTAATTGTTTTGTTTTTTATTAAAGTGAAACCATATTGTTATATAATATGCTGAAGACAAAGAAAGCTCTTGTTTGAATTGGTATGTTATTGTGGTTGATTGAGGACATCACATATTATGTTTAACAAGGGCCTAGGGACAAATTTTGATTGCTTCTTTCATGGGAATGGTTTTAAAGCACATTTTGTATTTTTATTTTCAAACACAAACACGGTTCTTACTTGAATCATATAAACTTATATGACATCACGAACGTTTATTGGTTTTATGTCGTGTAAATGATTAATCGAAACTTAGTCTAGTTACATTAATTATTTACTTCTGTTATTGAAAATTTATTTGCAAATACGATCATCCCTAACTCATGAATCGCATTAAGTTTATCGCAATATAAACAGCAAAAATGCGCCAGTTTGATGCCCTGCATTACTGGCTTTCTTTTTAACTAAAATGTTATGAGCCCATTCGTGTTTGATGACTTATCTAAATATTATGTTTAAGATTTAGCATGTACTTATGTAGTATGCATTCAGCAAACGAATGCAAATATAATACAGCGACAGGCTTGTTCACGTGTTATTATTGTTGTTTAAATTAAATTTAAACAAATAGTGAACTAAAACCAAATTATTCAACCAAATAATGAACTACGATTTTAATTTAAACATTTTTTAGTTATATCAAGTCCTATTAAAGCGTAGTTTTACTAGCTAATGTACATTACAATACCTACACGATGTAAAATACGTTTGATTCATATAAGCGTAGCCTTCATTGTCTTGTCGTGTAATCTCTAGTAACAAAATCCGGATCCGTATACATTTTTAGAACCTAATTTATTTCTGCGTGCATAATTTTCATATTTGTATACATATTAGAGCCTCTTTTTCGATGTTCAAATTTTCCCATGACATTATAATTGAAAACGACACGAACTGTTTCTGTCTTGGTATTTTATTATGATATCAAAGTTTATACTTAATTGTATCATGTTAACTACATTATCAAAAAAGGTGATTAGTCATAACAATATATACCGGTACCCGGCATTAATAGAATCGATATAATAATCACAAAAACAAACCTTTCATAATCTTGTTGGAAATGCCATCAGGCGATACTACAACTTTCATTTCAAGGAAAACATTTAAGGTGTGATGACGCAATTATCGGAGATGTTCATTATTAGCACAAACCAGTTAGATTTAACTAATTTTGTTTTTAATACGAGTTATTTTGGGGAGGATAATACAGTATATTTGATGTTCTACATGTACATTTATTTAATGGAGCTCGGGTATTTATTTGCCCGGAAGGCGCCCTGAACAACATTGTAGATTTGACATTTTAAAACAACGCATTAAAATAAACATATTAGGTGATTTTTCCAGGCTGACGCATGTCTGTATTTGTCATTGCGTTTTTTTTCGGGGAATTTAAAAATGATTTATAAAATGAGTTTTTCTTCTTTTCTTTCGCTGTAAAATTTACGTACATATAATATGTCAACTCATTTAGTATTATACATTTGTTATTTCCTCTAAACATGCTAACTCTAGTAATGCTTTGTCTTTGTCATATGTGGACAGACTAAACGTATGGCGCGCAAGGGCACTGTTAAATGCTTATAAAATTATGTAGAACTCTATCAAATATCGAATTAAACTAAATGACACAATAGGCATTGATTTATATGTTCATTAGAGTTTAGTCAACGAAAATGTTTCTCAGAACTGATGTTTTACTTTTTTTCGTTAATTACTTTGAAGAAACGTAATGTTTACTGGTTATTAAGATGTTGAATCAAACGTGTTTGAATATTTATCATATGATATGCTGATGATATTGTATTAGTAGCTAACAATCCTCAAATTATACAATTTTACAAAGTGGTATTTATATTAGTTATCATTTCTGTCAAAGTGGAAATTACAGATTAATGCTAATAAACAAACGTTAATGTTGTCCGAAAATCTGAAATACTCTCAATAAACTAGGGTAAAATACTACTACATAAGATAATCAGACGTTTTTCACGACACATTTACGTGACAACTTCCAAACTTTTAATGACAATATGTCCGCGAAAAATCTTTTATACACTTTACTGAAGTCTTCGTGTTAAATGAAAAAAATGCTTTGAACTGTATAGAAATATAAACAGAAAATGTTCAACAGTTTTCGTGCAAGAATTCTTTATTCATGAAAAAGTAATAAATACATTTTTTTAAGAAAAAGGTGTAGCTAGTAAATAACTATACGAACATTACTGTAGCGGCATAGTTCTGTCTTATTACCTGACAATATTTCATGAAAACTTCCAAACTTATCATGGCAACATATCACCTGTTTGCTATTGATTTATCTTAAAAGTTTTTTTTTTTTTTTTTTTACGGAGGTGTACCTAAAATAGTTTAGTGACTTTATCCGAACATAAAACTCTGCAGTAAAGTAATCAATTATTAAAATAGTCAGTAGATGTAACAAATGTATGCATGTGATTTTTTTATAGGAATGCATATTTGTTATAACAGTGCAAATAAAAGAATGTAGTTACATTATTGATGTAGACCATATATTCTTAATGAAAAAACACACAACACTACGTGTTGAATACCGGGAGGCGGAAAACGACAACGGGCGAGGCATGGTATGGTATTGCGCAAGGGGGGGGTTAGAGGGTTAGGGTTAGGGTTAGTGTTAGGGGTCGGGTTAGGGTTTGGGTTAGCCTAAACCCAACCCTAACCCGACCCCTAACCCTTACCCTAACCCTTTTTTGGGGTTATCACCCCTGACCATGCCTCGCCTGTTGTAGTTTTCCGCCTCCCGTTGAATACCAGTAGTTTCAAAAATGGTTTAAAATTTTATAAGTTTTAGTAACAAGTCCCACTCCAAGAAAAAAAGATAACGAAAGACCAACCGACCGACCGCCGCCCGCTCGCCCGCCGCCCGCCCGCCCGACTGTCAGACAGACAGACGCGCATATAAACATGTATGTAAATCTAGGTTTGCAGAACTCATACCCATATTAAAGAGTAAGTTATGCACACAAATGGAACATGGGGCTCTTTTGGTGTAATATCAAGATAAATTACATACACTATGTAGATGAAAATAAAATAATAAATGAAATAAAAGCATGTTGGAAGACTTAGTTAGCGACTTAGTTATATTCTTCTAGATATTCGTTTTCCAGACGACGCATCATTATTAAAATTAAAATAAAATGATTTTTAATACAAAGCAGAAACCATACGCGTAACGTAGCATTTTTCCATGTAGTTGAATAGACGAATTACGGCCATATAATTATGTATTTCTAAATTAAGTCAGTAGAAACGTGCGATGCATACAACAAACAAACAACGCCGCTTGCCATGCATCGTATAGTTTAATGTACATACATGTAAGACTTAATCACTTTTCAGACCGTCAATATATTTCGGGCGACCGACATAATTTTCACCATTATTACGGGACTACGCGATTTACAAAATGCACTATTGTTCAAGGTTTTCACGTAGGCCTACACATATATCAGCTGTTTTTAGTAAACAGGTCTGAAAATTGGAGCAAATTTGTGGTTCAAAAATAGCAATGGGCGACACAGCGATATCATATTTTATTTTCAAATGTTACCACAATGTTCAGCGGAACATGTAGCTCGCCAACAATAAACCGTATTCTTGTCTAATGAAATGTATTCAATGTTGGTGTGGTGTGGTGCTGTGGGAGGGCTGGGGGGCATGAGTGCCCGAAGGACAGACAGCCTAACTAAACTCACTTGCGGAATTGAATCACGGTCGCCAAGGTAATAATTAAGCGTGTGTACCAGCCGACGCCTTTATTTATCAAAGGACATTATATCCGTGAGGTATTGCCAGCCATTAATACCATGGAGGAAGAATCACTTGCTCTTTTATAAATGAGTTCCGCCCTGGGAAAATGGGACTTAATGCATTTGCGTACAGTGTCGTTCCAGCTTAGCCTTTCCAAAATCCACAGGCTTATCGGAGACGACACTTTCCGCTATCATGGTAGTTTTCGTTTTAAGAAAGTCTTATTTTAGCGAAAATCTAGTTAAGGCGGAAAGTTTCGTCCCCGATTAGTCAGTGCGGAACGCATATGCTTCTCTGGGACGAAATTTTACTAAATGCATGAGGTCCCGTTTTTGCCACAGCTCAAATGAATATCCAAAAAGATGGCACGGCACAAGAAATAACAGGTTATGTGCATACTTTTCCAAAAAGTTCAATAGTAGCATTATAGTTATGTACCAATCGGGGATTTGTCGAAGGTAATTTAAACTCCTGCCCAATCGTTTGGAGGGTTTCATGTCCTATTTATTATACCGGTATATATAATCCGCTTCCGCAATTGCTGACAATGTGATTGATCCTTCCGTGGATATAAACGTTTTCGTCTGCAGTACGCGTGCAACCACTCAGCACGTTATATCCAAAAACGCTGATTCGCTAAATATAACACATAACTTAAAGAGTGATTGGCATTTCTGGAAGCGTCTATTAAGGTAGCGCACCCCTAATGATTTCCCGCGATTTATTTAACGATCATTGCCGATCTTCAATGATCGGTTATTTCCGAGAGATGCATTTTTTTTTTTTCAAACTTCGAATTTTTATATATGTTTACGTTATTCCTTTAGAATACATTATTTTCACAATAAATATTGACTTTGATCCAAATATCATCTGAAAAAATACGATTTCGCGATTTCTTCAAAGATCGACGAGCCTTTTTACCTGTTTACTTATGGATATCTAATTTAAGCTTTATACAAATGTCAAGTTGTCGTGGCCGAGTGGTTAAGGCGATGGTCTACAAGTCTTTTGGGATCCTCCCGCGCAGGTTCGAATCCTGCCGACATCGCATACTTTTTGCGACGCGTTTTATTTCCTTTCTAACGTAATTTGATATAATATAGCATATAAGCTATGTTTATTGTTAAATATGTTGAAAGTTTTATGCACATCCTTCAATTTTTAAAATTTAAACAACGTTATGGCTAAATTGGGTGATTTACTGCTGAAAATACGAATGATGCATGTTGCATTTTTATTTTTATTTAAAAAAGTAAACGGTAAATCTGTATATTTCTTGGTATTTTTGCTGTATATAGTGTTTCTATAAAAACTACGTTTAAAATATAACTGAAATGATACTATTTTGAATTTTATGACACTTTGTTTTTAACCGACCCAATTTTTACTTGGCTGAAATCACTTTCATTTCATGGCGCTCTTCCATAGAGAAATTTAAAAAAATGTCTGTAAAAGAATACTTATTTCATCTTGTTTAAACTTTAAACACCTTTACTGCATCTGTACACACCAACTGCATGCCCATATTTGGAAATTTGCGTGAATTATGGAACTTTTATATTCCCCAGGGGTGAAAATAAACTGGAAAAAAGCCGAGCGTGGGGGTGGTTTTGAAAAAATCGGTATATTTTTTTTAAAAAGCATGGAAAGCCTACCTACAAATTTGCATGTAGGTCAGTGAAATGATGCTGATTAAGAAAATAATTAATTATATCATAGTTGGATATGTGCCCATTAGGGGTGCGCTACCTTAACTCTTTCAGTGCTGGATCCGAATTTTGAAGGCCTTTGCAAACAGCTTGGATCCAGATGTGACGCCGCAGAACGTGGCGTCTCATCTGGATCCAAACTGTTTGCTATTCTGATAGTATTCTTCGAAAAAAAATCAAAGAAAATGCTAATTTTAGAAATTCAGCAGACGACATTTTAGCAGACGACAACTTTCCCAGCACGCAAAGGGTTAAACCGTTGATTGATCCTATCACTCAACTTGAACTCACCAGAGTAATCCCCCCCCCCCCCCTGATATATTTTACTCAAACTGATTTCAAGAGACATAACTCGTGTACCAAGTGCCAAATACTAGTAATACAAGTGTGCAGTTTAAATGGTTGGTAATATTTCAATATTGTGCCACCCCACCCGTTAACATGTGTTTGAAAAATATTGTTTGAAAATTTAAATTCAACAATTTAAATACAAAAAAGTGTCTGAACAAGTGACATATTTTATTTTATATCAAAATTATTGCGCACAAATCATTGCGATATACTGAAGTATTATCATTATTAATACAATTTTGTAATTATTTTCGGGAAATTGGCAGACAGGCTATGCAAGGTAGACTCTATCTATAATATTTAATCGAATTCGACTAGTACACGGAAGTTGTTGAAGGAGTACCAACCTACTGTCGCCCCTGTGCAGCTCATGAGAAAAGCTACTTTTACGCGACAATTATTTACACGCCACCGGTTTCAAGAAGTCATTTTATGTGGCGATGATGAAATTCTTCGTTATTTGTTGTTTAGTGTGATCCGAATAAGGATCTGTGTAGTGGAGAATATGTGTTTGACTAGAAAAAGAAGTTTTTTTTATTCATTGACGTTTTTATCGAACGGTTTATTAGGAATTATCTAGATTTTTACCAGTCCTCAGATTGTCACGGAAGGTCAACTTGCTTTTAATTTAACTTCACAGATAAAAATGGATAAATCAACTCCCAGTCGAGGGTTGGTCCGCAATTTTGTCTTTCAGCACGTGAAATGGGAGTACTTGGCCGCAGGTGTTAGTGGAGGTGTCGCCTCTACATTGGTTCTGCATCCACTGGATTTGGTGAAAATCAGATTTCAAGGTAATTTTGCGTTGAAACCACTGACCTATCTAGTATCTGGTTATTTTTTTAATGAGATTGTGCTTTTTTGGCCTGTCTCACAATATATGTTGGGTTTATTCGGCTTATGTTTATTTATTTTTGTCTTTGACTTCTTTGATGGTGTGTTGACTTGTAAAGCCTAAAGGCTTTAGCCCATGGATGAAAACTGTTGATAATCACTTGATCTCATATGAATGGAATGCTTTAATATATTAATAATGGCACGGACTCTAGATGAGACGGATATGAAACAGGACCGTATCGGCAAATAGCTTGTCGATACTTTGTCACGTGACCGGTAGCTATAGATTAGCGTACATCGAAGCACCAAGGTTATACATTTTGATGTACCCACTCACGTCTTTTTTTTAATTATACTGTCATTTCTCAGCCGATTGTGACAAATTATATATCATAAGAAAGCCTACGTTATGTAGATTTCAGATATATAAATATATATTATGTTTTTTTTTTCTGATTTGGGCAGCCCGGCGAGTTATAACTTTAACTTTTGCAAATATCACACCGTTTTGAGTCTAGATTTATGGTTGCAGGGGTTCCGCTGTCGATCGCCATTGGCGCCAAATGGCGCTAAATTTTTAAATGCGGCTCCAATTTTTTTAAAGTGGCGAATTTCAAAAAATCGGTAAAATCCTATCCGAAAATGTACTGCGAGTCGAAAGCACGCGACCGAGCATTAGCGGCCAGCGTCTGTCAGTTGTAAATATTGATTTACGACGATGTAAGCGACCTACAGTGCAGAGTGCATTAGAAATCACCGAAGCGTGTAAGTGTTACAAATGGTGTTTTTACTGCTATTGTCAAGTTTTATGGGGGTTACAGGGCTTTCCTTTGACCCGAGCTCCCGGGTTTTGACGCTTGAAAATTACAGAAGACCCCTTTTTGACTCTTGAGAAAATTACGTCATGCGTCACATTTGACCCGGGGGAATATACCGACTTGCGTCAACGAGATCAAAAGTTGTTAAGACTAAGCGATAATTGGCTCGGGGCGGAGTATCTCATTTAGTACACGCTAATCGTTAACGCCTGTTTCAAATCATCGAAGCACAAGTCCACCCAGTAGGCGGAGTTTGGTTAATTAAGAAATCTAGTATTGACCAATTAAAACCCTGCTGGTTTGATGACGCGTGTATTAACTTTCCATTATTTATCATAGCGTTTGTTATCAGCTGTTTGCGGAAAAGACGTGTATTAAACCCACCTAGTTGCAATAATCCAACTCCCAGCTATTGACCCTCTGAGCTGTACGTATGTACTCATAAAAGCTCAGAGCATTTAAGAAGAACTATAAACCCACCAAAACAGAATGGACTCATCCGCGTCAGTTTTAATAATATTCAATATAAAATAATAACATCCATATCCACAGAACACCGTAAAGTATATTTTGAGATATTTCCAGAGTATGGCAGAATGTATTTCCAAAGCTGAATGCACCCATCACTGTTTTACTTCATGATTGCTCAGTTCAAAGACGCGCGAAAGTTATGCTGGCATATGTACTGTCTACAACGTCAAATTACACGCTTTGCATCAAAGTTGCTAAAAATAACTATAGAACCGATATTACTGACCTTGTGGCAAAGTGACAATTTTTGGATGAGCTAATTGATTACAAAATACATGTAGGCGTAATAATTGACCGTTTGAGAAGGCATAGAAAACAGCGTGTTTGTAGCACGTCTTCAGTGAAGATGGCACATGAAATAATTAAAGGGCGTCGGAATTTTTGATGGGATTAAATACGGAGGCACCTTTAAATAATTTCCTTTTATAGTTTACCAATTTATATAGGCTATTGTGTTTAGGTACCACCCGTATGTTTTTTGTTGTTGTTTTTTTGTGATAGCCAGCGGAAATGTGTTTTTTTCACATTTTGTATTTCATTCTTAATTTAATAGACATGCGAAACGGTCAAACAAAGTTATTGGATAAAGTGTAATTGTGCTTGTGCATTCGGAAAATGTCGCAGAGAAACCTTTTCGAATTCGGAATCGGTAGTAACTCTGAAAGTGTGTGTAAGACGCCAACGACAAAGCGTACTTTAGATCTAAATGACAGTGCTCCTAACACCCCCAAACGTGCGAAAGAAGAACATATGACATATTACTCTGCTGTATACATGAAGTTAATGTTGTATTAGAATACATGTTTTGTATTTATTAATCATTGAAATATTGTGTTTAAATGCATAGTGTTGTAGTGACAGTAAAATGCAAGAAATAAATGTTAACATACCTGTATCTTTTAAGTTGTTGCTTTTTATATATTATATCTCAGTAATTTGCTTAAATTGCAAAAAATCTTTGAATCTCCTGCGTTATTATTAGGACTCTCAGAAGTTTGATTTTGACTCTTGAAAATATGGTCCCAAGAGTCCTTGACTCTTGAGATTTGAGGTCTAAGGAAAGCCCTGGGGTTATTATCGGATTAACGGCTCCTTTATGATATTGAGCAATAAGTTAAGTAACACGGGGACAAACTGTCACGACGATCAATAATTATAATGATTATTAGGGCCGCTATTTCTTTGTTAAAATTAGCAATAACCACTGATTTTGAAAATTGACATAAACCCAGTAAAATTATACATTTTCTGATAGATATTAGTAAACCATTTCCAAATATGTATGGTTTGTCTATCTTACATTGTCTAAAGTAATGTTAGTGAATGCGGAAACATTGAAAAATCCCATGTGTAAAAATTGTCATTTTTCATTTTTTCAAAATAGTCAACCTGGGTATATAATTTGTTTAAAATAATGATTTAAGAACACATTTTTTATCCAAACTTTTAATAATTCATTACAGATACATTTCAGCTATGTTAGATGTCCTTGCAATTGGATGGTCCGGCAGGATTCTGGTCTGAAACACGTTACCCCCCACCAACCCAGGACCCAAAAATTCCTGAAATAGACAATAAAAAGTTGATTTTTCTTAATTGCAAATGTGCATGTGATTCAATATCACAGTTGAAATAATGTACAACAAAACAAGAATAAATGTTGAAAAAACAAAAACTTATTTGGTTAGTATTTAAAAAAAAAACATTATCCAAAACATGTACAACTGCCCCACCCGCCCAATACAAATGTGACACAACCTGGTATTTAAGAACATTTTCTAAGTAATATTATTTCTCTTAAACAAAATTTTATTTATGAACTAGCAGTTAAATTGAACAGAAAAAACACTTACGGTTGAATATGCAGCCAGTAATCTGAATTCATATCCAAAATTCTAATATGTCGGTTGATTAGGAATGGCAGCACCAGGAATTCTGAAAGATCGACAATGCATTGCTAAATTAAATCTTATATACTTGTGTAAGATGAAACAGAAACACTATTTGTTAGAATAGTTTAACACACACCTATTCAAAAAAAGATAAACATATAATAAAATAATTAAAAAAATATTATAATAATTACTGTAAGAAGTTTCGAACTCATAATAGGCGAATGTATGTAACAGCTCAATATCTTTAAACAACTTCTTGGATTTAGTAAATCATTGTCGATACATTAATTAAGAGCTTGTTTTCTTCATGAAAGGAACTCCAAAGATGCTGAAATATAATAGTGCACTGCATGCAAATATTAATTAAGTGATACTGACAAACTGAAAGAACAGAACATTTAACCGCAAATGTTTTCTACAAGCTTTTACTGATTCAATGTTTATTTTTTCAAAGTTTGCTAAAAAATCATGCTGAGATAAAAATTAGCCAATTGTAAGGGCATTTAATATTTCATCCATTTAAGTCATCTTTTTAATGTAGCGCCATATGATGAAATAACTGGAATTCCTTTGCCAACTGAAGTAATTTCCAATTTAATTTTAATAGTAATATTAAAATTAATAATAAGATGCAGTCACACATACTGTTTGTCAAAAAGGCTGTTTAACAACTGATCTTTCACTGGAATATTCCTGTCAACCAAAAGGTGAAGGTGGTTGTGTCTCGTCAGAGTCCGATATCTATGCAAATGAACAGACACATACATATTTTTGTCATCATACTTACAAAGTACATTTCCAACAATAATATTATTTCTTACAGTAGGGGCATGTGTATATTCTGTATTATTAAATAATTAAGTTTAAATTCAGGATATAATTGTTAACCATCAAATTCAATGTCTTCAACATGCAACTGCTTAAAATGTTACTTACCACAATGTAACTGTGCTCATGTATTTGTGAAATCCCATCATAATCACTGTTCAATAGATCTTTGTCAGTCATGTTCTCTATAAAATAAAAAAGTAAATAAAATAGAATTTCAATACCGGTATGCACAAAACCTGCGACACATAATAACCGAGTCTTAGCATTGCATCCTCAATTTTGCAAAGGTTAATTCTAGAACCTAACCTTTATGTATAATAATATCCATTTATTTTTTGTATATTAATCATGTAAATGAAATAAGAACTGAAATTAATTATAGCAGTTTTAACACGTTAACAAAACTAATAATGAGATGGTGTGTGAATTATAATGCTCCCTAAATGTATAATCAACTTAAAACTAATAACGTAACTTAGCTTTTAAGTTTATGATTATGATCAATCACAGAAGTTACATTTTACATTTGTTACAAATGAAGACAAGTCTGGTACGACATGGCGCGGGTACGATCTGGAACAGATTTTCTTTGACATAATTAACACAATAATTTAGGTGATTTAAGTGAATTCATACCTGCATCGATACCAAATGAGACGATTTCTCTTCCTGCCGAACAAATACTGTGTTTATCGTACGGATATCCGTAAAACTGCTCAAAAGATCGCTCCCGAATTCACCGTAACAGCAATGTAATAATTCCGCGTAAAGGGGAGTAACTCTACTGCACAGGAATAGTGGTGTTGGAAATAAATAAATATATATTATTTCACGCGCATATACCTGATTCAAATGGTTAGAATTTATTAAAAAACACAATAATTGATTTATTAAAAGCTAAATTTCAAGTGAATCTGCCTTCTTTCTGCAAAATATTGGCCTTCGAATTTTTTACTTTCACTTTTGAGCAATGATTTTTTATTTTCCGGTCATGGCAAGGTCAGATACTGCTTATTTGGACATATCTCCTCCCACATATGCAAATTTTTCATTTGGATTACTTCTTTCATGCTCGTAGTGAAGCGTTAAAAACACCCCACATTTTTCGGTCAACTTTTTGCCTGAACACCGATTGCGCAATAATTTGCATAGCAGGTGCGTGGTTATTGCTATTAAAATCAAAACCATGGGGCTGGCAAAAGCATTTAATTTCTCCACATCAACAAATAAAAACTTGTTTCAACAGGTATTTGTGAGCATTTCTGTTTAATAGATTCATTATTGTAATGTTCTGGGAAGGATATAAATTGATTAAGAAAACAACAATTTCTGAATTAAATATAAAACATTCACTCGATGTACTATATTTCGGATATGTTAAATTCGGACATTTAAAGATAGGTACATTTATGTGTTGGTTTGATGTTGATAGTTTGTAAAAATATGTTTTATGTTATTTCAGGCAACTAGAATGGATTGTGGCAATTATCTGGGCCTTTCTGTCAGGAAAAAGGCGTGAACAACAGTCATTTAATTGAACCTGGAAATCATCCACCACTAACAGAAAACTTGCTAACAACAGAAGCTGATATATATCATGTCCAAATGACCAAATATAACTGTTAAACAATTTGAAGTGAGATGCTTTATTTTCTGATTCCCTTTCAAATGATGAACATTGGTGTGATTTTATGTTTAAATAATTAATTTCGAAACATTTATGCAGCATACTGTTTAATACATTGATGTTAACATTATTAGATTATTTTGGTTATCTGTGTTGTTTATCAAGTTGAAAAAAATGTTATTTATATACAAATAAAGCTTATTAATACTTATGAAGGTATGACTTATGAAGGTACTTATTGTTTTTTTTTATGAAATAACATACTTTTTAAAGTGATAATATAGTCAATGACATTAATGTAGTAAGGATTCTTAAAATGATTGTTCTTATTAATAAGGTGGAATAACCGCCAGTATTCACGCCGCGAAAAAGTGGCGACAACTTTTTTTGGGCCAGTGGAACCCCTGGGTTGACATGTTTGTACTTTATACCGATTTGTAGCGTTTATATTTGCAGTGATTTTTTTTGCTCAAATTTACAGCCGAATTTCGGCTGCTTCCCAATCGCAAAAATACACGTTTTTTCCCAAAATTCTGACCAAAATTTCCCAAAAAAAGCCCAACTTCAAAAAAAAAAAATATATATTTTTTTTTTTTTTTTTTTGTAGAAAGAAGTCTCATATAACTTAATTATGATTTCTTAAATCTAGGTCTCAACTTTATTTTTTAAACATCTTACATAATATATAACTTGAATTTAGTCATTTTTGTCCATAAATCATTCCCAAACTTGCCACTTTTATTGATTAAAAAAAACACCAATTTGACCAGACTCCTTTTCTAGAAAACTCACTCAACATGCACTTAAAAACAATATCACTTCTGTTACTTATAATCCTATTTATAATGCTTAATATTTCCCAATTTCATGGTTTATCGCGCTATTTTTCCCAATTTCACGGTTTATCGCGCTAATTTTCCCAATTCAAATGGCACAGGCTGTAACAAATTAAAGCAAAAAAAATCACTGATTTGGAGTTCAGTTTTAAAAATTGCACCTTGCTAAGGAAAATAGAATTCTGTATACGATAGAAAAAAATGGTTTTAAAAATGAAATTAAGTAAGGAATGTACGTACAAAAGCATCGCGCAGTTCTGACGCAGAGAACTGATGCTACGGTCTTGGCGATTATGCTGTTTAGATACCGGCCATTTTAAATTTTAATTTCCTTTGTCATGATTATTATATTAGTTTATGGAATAATATTGAAATATTTTGTTCACGAAACATATCAATAAAGCTTATTATTAATGAAGCTTAATAAAAAATTAACGATTTCAGCTCTTGTTTATAACACAGACAGGGTGTTACACTGTCTGTTAATTTTATTACTAGACAGCGTATATAGCGGACCCTCTTCATTTTTTTGGCCGGGATTTTCAAGAATCTTTAAATTACTTTAATTAATTGGTAATTTAAGGTAAATAACCTTTCATAAAGTTATATATAATAACCTCTTTGAAAATAAACAACAAACGATGAATGTTTTGACACCCATTTTATTTGAAGTATGCAAAGCAGAAAAATATCAAGAGGGTCCGCTATATACGCTGTCTCGTCATAAAATTGACACCCTGTTTAGATCTCCTCAAAGACCATAATTACTGTTTCTACCCAAAAAATGGATAGAGCGTTTCAATAAGTAGTATGATTTTGTTGCAATCAAGCTAAAATCAATAGGTTTAAATTTTAATATATTTAAGAAATTGCAGCTTGGATGGGTGGCATGCACAAAGCAAGTTGATGAAGCAATAGACCACTGTTACATTTTTATGTTGGGTCGACTTTCACATAAAACAAGTTTAAATAAAAAAAGTAGCGATGACATGTCAATATAAACTATTGTACCAAATGGGTTTTATTAGCACATGCGGCAATCAGAAAATGACTGAAGATAGGGTAATTTCAGTCTTGAAATAGGGATAAATACGTTATAAAAATAAATAGAAAGCTTATGTAGTCTCCAACCTTCAAGTAAAAGAGTGAATTTCTAGAAAACAACAATGTTTTCCCTTCTGTCACAATGACATGCACCAAGAAATATTCTAAAATTAAGTCATGGCAAGTGCCCATACAGAGGATCCTGTCTTCAAATGAATGATGTTTATGTTTTTAGAGGGTATAGCACACCAAAAAGATTTAGTATACTCACTATACTGTAACCTATAAACGTCACCGCGGTTTGATAATTATTCCAAAGAGAAAATACTGAAATTTAGCAGCGCTGTTTCAATCAAGGCTTGTACATGTATCATACGATTTAATTTAAATAATTTGCGTAATAGTCAAATTGGTTGCCTTTTCAATACGCATAATAATGGATTTCTTTGCGTTTATAAACATTATAATTGGGTGAAATACACAGCTCTCAGCTTATCTGGGGCACTGCATGCGGAAATGCTATTCGATGTTTTTTAATACACACACATTAAGTCCTTTAATAGTTAAAATATGCAGTACTGTACATGTGCACTATGTCTAGTTTTCTGTTAAAAAAACTGGGTTTAAAAAGTAAGATCCTATGGTTAACCCTTTCCCACTCAGAAGCAAAGTGAAAATGGCTATGTGCGAACAGCATAAAACCAGAACAGCCCGCGAGTAACTTGCAGTCTGTTCAGGTTTTATGCTGTTTGCTGCTCATCAATATCTAAGGGTGGAAATGATGCCTTCAAAAATTAAATCTAGTAAGAAAAGTCTTAAATTAAATATGACTTTCTTAGGGACTACAAATGCATGAAAAAACGTATCTAAGTGGTAAATGTTTAGTCAAGGACAAGGCGAAGAAATGTTCATACAAAACACCTCAGCCTAAAAAGAATACAGAAAAAAAGAGAGCCTAGGCAGTTGATGCTACTAAAAATGATGTGGGGCTGGTGCATTGTTAAAGTAAGTTGCCCTTCCAGCTGATTTATACATTTTTTTAATGCATGAAATGAATTTAAAGAGAAAAGATCTGCAAAACACCAGTTAACAGGCACACCAGCAGGGTGGAAAATCAAAAGCTCTTTAGCATTGAACACAATAGCTAAAAATGTGCAAACACATTTGGATCTCTGATCGAGTGATCATATGAACCTTAAATTGCTTGCAAATAAATGATCTTATACAATGCAATTACAGTTACACGCATGTGCCATGCAGGAAGTACAGTTACTAGAAACTGAAAGAAGATTTACAATTCTGTTTATTTGGCTTTGCCTTGAGCCTTGACACAGTTTTGGGACTGGTTGTTTAATGGCCTGTTAAATGTAAATTTAGCATTCTGTGAATTTAAATTATGTGATTTATGTAGGAAGATTGTTTATCTGATCATACCTATCATAGAAGTATCAAAAAACAAATAAGGGGAATATTCAATCATTAATTATACTTTTAGGGAAAACTGTAGACTACTTTTTTAATATGCATATGTTTTTTGTTTGTTTTTTCACTTCTACCAGTATTTTAAATAAATGTTATAAACCCTTTACCACTTAGATACATATTTTGATGTGTTTGTAGTCCCTTAGAAAATTACATTTAATTCAAGGCCTTTTTTACTGGACCAAAGTTTTAAAAGTTTCATTGTGACTGCTGAGCAGCAAACATCATAAAACCTGAACAGACTGCGATTTACTCACAGATTGTTCTGGTTTAATGCTGGTTGCAAAAGCAACTTTTTTACTTTGCTTGTTATGAGGGAAAGGGTTAAAGTGGCCTTTTCACAGATTTTGGCATATTTTGAAGTTTGTCGTTAAATGCTTTATCTTGATAAATGTAAACATTGGATCTTAAAAGCTCCAGTAAAAATTCAAGAATAAAATTTAAAAAAGGCAAAAAAGAAGCCGGTACCAGGGCTCGAACCAGTGACCCCCGGAGTCCTGGAGTTAGTCTGAAGTAAAAAGGCATTAGCCCTCTTGGCTAATCCGCCTGGTATACACATTTTAAGTATTTTATACCTTATATAAGCAATCTTCGTAGTTTCATAAATTTAAAAGACAACAACAGAACTCTCCAAATTATTCAATCATTTTGCTTTGCAACGCTTTATAATTTTTAGGTTTTCAAATCGTCAAAAGATACATATAATGGCTATATTGGACTATGGTCAATGTTCAGTAAAACTGTTTCCTCACAAATATCATAACTAAAACGAAAATTTGCGAAACTGAAACAACTTTTTTCAATTTTGTCAATTTACCAAACCGTGAAAAGATCCCTTTAAAAGGGGTATGTAAATAACACACCAAACTCTGAAATTGTTTTAGACTTATTTGAATACTTTATAGTACGGAGAAGTTATGACCAAGCTCTTTCAACTGATTTAAGTAGGGTTTATTTATTGAGTTTTAGCTTAAGAAAAGCGGTATGATCTCAACTGTTCACTTCTGATCATATGGCACCTGAAGTTGACTGTCAGCCAGTGTACTTAACACTACAGGTTGAGTGTGTTAATGTTGTATCTCCAAATTATTGCTGCATGATATACAGCTGTTTCATGTGCAACCCTACCAATTGTTTAGCCTGTAGCATGTACCAAAGAATTTAAAGGTCAACATTGTTGACTAAACAACAAATATACACGTAAGTATTCACTGTTCTAGATTTAATAGCAATACTTTATTTATGGCTACACAATTTTAACCATGTAAAACATGTAGACTTCAGATTGAATTTTCAATATATAGTTATAAAATTTGTAAAACCTGTATTCCTGCATGATACTGACTTTGAACAAAAATATTGTGGTAAAACAGCGATTTTTTCCTTCTTTATAAAGTATCGGAAAACAGCACTTTCCCAAATAGGAAAAAACTACAAATTTGCCAAAAGCTGTACAAAAAAAATCCCAATTGAATGTTTCTAAAAAAAATATTTTTTTTTAAAATTAAGTTCAACATTTAGTTTGTTTCTCTATGTAGCTCTATGGCTTGAACCTAAGTAAATATAATAATGACAACTTGACAACATTAAGCTATCAATTTTAAAGTATTTGGGAGCAAAAACTCAAATACATAAATTTCCCAATATGTAGACTTCACGACGTGAATTTTCCCAATTTCAGGTTTTTTCGCTCACAATGTACCCATTTGGGCTGGTACAGGTACTTTTCCCAATTGGGCAAAAGAAATCGCTGTAAAACGTGTAACAAATAATGCAAAGAAGTTTGGAACCTGAGCACATCATAGTCAAATAAATTTTTTATTTAAAGTGCACACAGTGATTAAATAACAATCAAATTAATTTTTGCATTTTCATAATCCTATCAAACAATAACAACAATACAGATTTTTCTGTAAAAACTCATGTAAGTATCCATTCATCATCATGTTATGCTTATTTTATACACATTTAAACAATATCAAAGGTAAAAGACAAACCTAAAAAGGATATAACAGTTTTCATTGTTATCAGTGCTCAAAGGTTTTGGCAGAAAGCTGACCCAAAAACTTGGGTACCAGGGTATGACTCACACACACACTGCAGAGGTCCATTTTCTAATATAATTGAAGTGTGCTCTGTGAAAATGGGGCTGCATGCATGTGCATAAAGTGTTGCACCAGATTAGCCTGCGCAGTCCACACAGGCTTATCAGTGAAGACACTTTTGGCTTTAATGTAATTTTTCGTTTAAATGAAGTGTCATCTAAATGAAAATTTAGTCTAGGCAGAAAATATCATCCATGACAGCACAGGCTAATCTGGTATGACCCTTCACGCACATGCATTTAGTCCGGTTTTCTCAAAGCCAGCCTTAATTGTCTTTCATAAACTGTTTCAGTTCACGAGGGGTATGGTGTAGCGCTGACCAAACGGCCCCAGTACCAGGGTATGATCCACGCCCTACGGTCCATCTTCACAAACAGCGGGTTCACTGGCCTCTACCAGGGAGTCACGCCCAATTTTGTGGGCGCTGGCCTTTCCTGGGGACTCTACTTCTTTTTGTATGCATTCTACATTTCTTGATTCAATTTACGCCAGTAGGCTTTTTGGCTGTTTGTTTACAATTGTGTGTTAAGAGACAAAAGAAAACAAAGGAAAAGAAATCTTGGTTTTCAAAGCAGTTCAGAGATTTTATCATTGTGGTTTTGTTTTGAAGACATTGTAATAATTGTAGTGTGTGTTTCGTATAAATCTAAATTGTAAGGTCACTTGTTTGTCTTATGCTTTTTAATAGGCTTACCACTTGTTTATTAATTTTGGCTACATGGTACTCACCAAACCATGACCAATATTGTATCTCAAATCAGCCTTATCATGGCAATGTCTTTTAGATACATGTATATGGCTGCAGAATGGGAAGCAAAAACTTGCCACAATATGTTCTAACCTTTCTTGTACATCATGAAATTTTCATCATTATTTGTGACCGTGTTTGTTAGCTGTATAGCGCGCACCAGCTTTTTAATTTGAATTTTGAAGGTAAAACACCGTGCGCTATACGTGGAAACCTCGGTAAGTAGAATTGAATGCAAATATGAGGATTGTTGGTTTTAACCATAGCCTGGGCAGTGGCCACATTACTGGTGCAGGCGTTGGTCCTGAAACCCTTTCTACAGACGTTCTCCCGTTACCAATGATTCAAATAGGGCAGTTGTCTATTACTTGCACAAATGCCTTAACCCTTTACACGTAGATACGTATTTTGACGCATTTGTAGTCCCGTAGAAAGTTACATTTAATTTAAGACCTTTCGTACTAGATTCATGTTTTTAAGGCTTCATTTTCAACCCTTAGATACTGATGAGCAACAAACAGTATAAAATCGAACAGACTGCCAGTTACTCGCAGGCTGTTCTGGTTTTATTTTGTTTGCACATAGCCTTTTTGTCCCCTACCGGTTTCACCGGAGGGGACTTATGGTTTGCGCTCTGTGTATCTAAGTCTGTGAGTCTGTCGCACTTTTCTGGATCCTGCAATAACTTTAATAGTTCTTAATATTTTTTCATGAAACTATATGCACGTTATGCAGGTCATTTCATTTTGTTTTTATGTCAAGAATTCTGATTGCTATGGCAACAAATATTAAAAAAATAAAAAATAAAAATTCTGACAATGGTGGAGTTTAAGCGGTAGGGGACAATATTGCTTGGCAATCTCTTGTTATCTTTGCTTCTGATTGGGAAACGGTTAAACAAAAGACTTAATAACTCTTATCTGTTTGCAGCTACAACTCCATCAAGACCTGGATGCAGGATGGTGACACAAAGAAAGCCTTGGCTGCAAGCCAACACATGTTGATAGCTGGAGAAGCAGGTATACCAACTGAAGAATGTGTAATTTAAATAAAACGCAAGAAATTGAAGAATCAACTGCCTCTACAATCCAAAGTTTATGGTTACGATGAATGCTGGCTTTAAGTAATAGTGCCCATTTTAGACAGGGGAACATATTTCTAGGTATGACAATTCTACGAGGTAAAGGAATAGTCCAGCACAATGTCATTCTATTATCTTTCAGCTTGTGTTTCTCACGTCACCAGAATCATAACAATCATGTTGGTAATAATGTTTGTTTAAAAACTGGATTTAAGCAAACAAGAGACTTCCTTTAAACCATAAATACCATGAAAGCGGAAAATGTCATCCCTGATAAGCCTGTGGTAACTGCATAGGCTAATCTGGGACAGCACTTTTAGAAGTGCTTCTACACCTTTTGATTTGCTTCTCTGATTGTTCATTACAATTTCATGATTTCAGGTCTTCTCACGCTAACACTCACCAACCCAATCTGGGTCACCAAGACGCGACTGTGTCTACAGTACGAGCAGGGCGCCAAGAGCGGTATCCAGTACAGCGGAATGTTGGATGCCCTCATCAAACTCTGGAAATACGAGGGCATCAGAGGATATTATAAGGTAATTCTGTATTTTTATGTAAAATGGCCTCGTTTTTGGGAATACTGGGCTCAATGCATGTGTACAAAGTGTTGTTCCAGATTAGCCTGTGCATTGCACCTTAACAACATGTAGACTTGTGATGGACTGCACAGGCTAATCTGCGACAACACTTTAGGCACATTTATTTAGCCCATTTTACCAGAATTCGGCTCAATTAATCTGCTTATTTTGAACATTCTGGATATTGACAGATCATAAGGCACTTTCTGAATTCTTAGTTAATTTTTAAACAATCATAGACACGTTACCTTTCTTCTTTTTTTTTCGATGCAAGATTTTAGCTTCCATATGAATCATTTAATAACAAGAAAAGCTGATGATATGAAGCATACCCTTATCTGTAACTGAAACATCAAACAAAATCATTTTATAATTGGAAATAATTTTTACTTTTCTCACATGTCTTGAAGCTGAGATTCAAAGGGTAAAATACCGGTACTCTCCTGAACACTTTTAATAGCAAACACACTATCTGGAGCTCTGGAATTAACAGTATTTGTTCAGTATTTTTTTTTATCTGGAGCTCTGGAATTAACAGTATTTGTTCAGTATTTTTTTTATCTGGAGCTCTGGAATTAACAGTATTTGTTCAGTATTTTTTTTATCTGGAGCTCTGGAATTAACAGTATTTGTTCAGTATTTTTTTTATCTGGAGCTCTGGAATTACCAGTATTTGTTCAGTATTTTTTTTATCTGGAGCTCTGGAATTAACAGTATTTGTTCAGTATTTTTTTTATCTGGAGCTCTGGAATTAACAGTATTTGTTCAGTATTTTTTTTATCTGGAGCTCTGGAATTAACAGTATTTGTTCAGTATTTTTTTTATCTGGAGCTCTGGAATTAACAGTATTTGTTCAGTATTTTTTTTATCTGGAGCTCTGGAATTAACAGTATTTGTTCAGTATTTTTTTTTATCTGGAGCTCTGGAATTAACAGTATTTGTTCAGTATTTTTTTATCTGGAGCTCTGGAATTAACAGTATTTGTTCAGTATTTTTTTTATCTGGAGCTCTGGAATTAACAGTATTTGTTCAGTATTTTTTTTATCTGGAGCTCTGGAATTAACAGTATTTGTT
This sequence comes from Dreissena polymorpha, assembly GCF_020536995.1. Classification (NCBI taxonomy): domain Eukaryota; kingdom Metazoa; phylum Mollusca; class Bivalvia; order Myida; family Dreissenidae; genus Dreissena; species Dreissena polymorpha. The sequence goes on along the minus strand of NC_068364.1, from coordinate 21,672,808 downwards.
CAGTATTTTTTTTATCTGGAGCTCTGGAATTAACAGTATTTGTTCAGTATTTTTTTATCTGGAGCTCTGGAATTAACAGTATTTGTTCAGTATTTTTTTTAATCTGGAGCTCTGGAATAAACAGTATTTGTTCAGTATTTTTTTTATCTGGAGCTCTGGAATTAACAGTATTTGTTCAGTATTTTTTTTATCTGGAGCTCTGGAATTAACAGTATTTGTTCAGTATTTTTTTTATCTGGAGCTCTGGAATTAACAGTATTTGTTCAGTATTTTTTTTATCTGGAGCTCTGGAATTAACAGTATTTGTTCAGTATTTTTTTTATCTGGAGCTCTGGAATTAACAGTATTTGTTCAGTATTTTTTTTATCTGGAGCTCTGGAATTAACAGTATTTGTTCAGTATTTTTTTTATCTGGAGCTCTGGAATTAACAGTATTTATTCAGTATTTTTTTTATCTGGAGCTCTGGAATTAACAGTATTTGTTCAGTATTTTTTTATGAAACACTTTTGATGTATTTTTGATGTAATGACTGTGTATACAATTCATTGTACCATTTTTTATTTGTCTCTTAAAGGTACTTATTATGGGCTGATGGGCGGCGGTTGGGTGGCTTAATTGATAAAAAGTTTATTACATTCATCTAACTTGGGATGTTGAAAACTGTTTCATTTCTCACAACATAGCCTATATATTTTATAATAATTGTCCAAATTTGTTTTTAATCTGTAAAGTAGATCTTAATACATTTCATCTTTTGGACGATTATCAGGAAATGACTCAAGGAATGAGTAGAATTTATGTTCCCCGAATGACGTTAGCAAGCCAGATGATGTGTCCTTATTAGATCTGTGCCCATCAGATTACCAAAAATAGCAGCACCATTTATTAAATATGAAACTTTTTAACCCCTATGAACTTTTTTTGTGAAACACTTCATCGCTTTAGTCATTGTAAGTAAGTTATCACAGAACCATTTGTCTTAAGTTAACAGATTTGGCTGAGACCCAAAACCTGTAGGGATAGTTCCTTTCTTTAAGTGCTGCTTTGGGTTCTTTGAATCTTTGATATAATTGATTACAGGCTTTGTTTTAAATGGCATCCGGGTACATAGATGTTTAAAGAGATTCTCGAGTGATTGCCAAGATCTATTATGTTTTAAACAATACACACTCCTTGATGGCTGATAAAATTCTCTGAAACCGCAAGGCCTATAGGTTTAGTTTAATTAGTTTGGCATGCGTTATCATATTGTGGTCCCCTACTAAACTTGTAGAAAAAAAACAACCCTGGTCTCCCCATTGGAAACACTCTTGAGTTCACTTGTTTCCCTTATATGTATGTATTGAAAATGTTAAATATCTTCCTGAATCCCAGAGGTTTCAATTTTGGGAATTTGTTTGACAGCAATTGAGAAATTTATATTTTTTGCCATCCTGTTAAAAGTTTCTTAAAATATTGCTCCTGGGATCAGAATTTGCGATTTACTAGAGGATCACATGGTTTTAAGTCGTTTTAAGATTTTTATATAAAATAACAAAAAAACAAAATCTCTGAAACAATAAGGTCAAGGGTTCATATATTTGGTCTGTAAAATCACATGATGTTCTTCTAAAAACATACCAGCCAAGATTATTTCAGTATTTCAAGATGAATATAGGTAAGGGACTTGGGGGGCCAGCATGTAAGAAATCAGAGCCATCATTGCCATCTTGCCTATTTATATTAACCATTTCCCCATATGAAGCAAAGTGAAAATGGCTTTTGCAACCAGCATAAAACCAGAGCAGCCTGCGAGTAACTTGCAGTCTGTTCAGGTGTTACACTGTTTGCTGCTCATCAGTATCTAAGGGTTGGATATGAAGCCTTTCAAACTTGAATCTAGTAAGAAAGGTCTTTAAATAAATTTTTATCATATGCCATACCCTGTTTCCCATGTAATGTAACCATTACAAATATTTTTATCTTACACATGTGTAATATACTTTTCAAGTGTTTTCATTGGCTTATTTTTGTTCGATTGACAAATGGTATGATATGACAACTTGTGCCAGATCCTATGTGTCTTTCTTAGGGACTACAATTGCGTAAAATTACGTTTGGTAAAGGGTTAAATACGTATCTAAGTAGTGAAAGGTTAAATTCGTATCGCAGTGGTAAAGGGTTAAACAAGAAACATGTTCACCTGGAGACTCAGGTCAGTTTCTGATATGGCTATAATGCAATCTTTTTAACAGTCTGCACATCCTTTTTTGTCCAATCATCTTGAAACTTGCTCAGACTACATGTATTTGTTCAAGTATCTCAGTGATACATGTATCTCAAAAATATCACAAAAACTGATCAGAACAGTTCAGTTCCTTCAGCTCTCAAGTGAGCGACCTAGGGCCATTGGCACTTCTGTTATTCATCATGTTGTTACCATATAGTGCTCAAAATAAGCAACACTGAATCAGTGTACACGTAATATTCATAAATTGTATCAAATCTGTCTATGGATGTGAAGTCATTCAGTAAGTGGCACAGAGTATATTGCTTCATATTACAGTCCATATACATTTAATACTTCCAGTATTTTAAAATTGCTCATGGTGCATAAATAAGTATTGCATTCATTAGGATAAAATACTGTGAAACCATTATTATTCGTCAGGCATTAATTTTTGTCTATTAAGTCTGTGGACCGAGTGTCAAATTTAAGATTCTAACGAATAATAATGTCCATTGTTTACAAAAATTAATACTGAATTACAGGCTGTCAAGCGGTCATACTTTTTCCTACTTTTTCCTACTATTTCCTACTTTTTCATCAGGATCCTACTTTTTCCTATTTTTTTACCAAATCTTCCTACTATTCCTACTTTTTCATTTTCAATGGAGAATTATTTTTTTTTAAAGAGTTAATTTAGTAAACTTGCAGGATGAATGAATCTATGGCATGACTGTATCCCTGTTAATGTGCATTCATCTAGATGAGACCTGACAACCCATGCTGACTGTCTGCTAGCACCTCTTCAGGAGCATAAATATTTATTTCTTATGTAACTTTTAAAATTATTGACAAGTTTTTTTTTGAAGTAACAATAGTGCCTTGTTTACTTCCTTAGCATTTGTACACTGCAGACTTCACTACCTTACACAGTTCCCAGTGATGCAAGAGCTGAGGGAACCCATTGTTTATTCCAGTTTTATTTTGTTTCCATTGACAACAATTTGACCAAACCTTATGCATGTTTACATGATATTGCTGTTTGGAATGTAGAGATATAGAGATACATGTATTGTATGAGTGGTTATGTAATATGGAATTTATTACACAAGTTATTGGAAAAAAGATTAAACTGATGCTTTGCCGAGTTTTCATCATTTACAAATATAATGTAATAAATTCTGTATTACATGACAACGGATATGATGTTCTATTGCTATCATAGGTACATCATGTTTAGTAATTAAAGATAAATGCACAGAGCCTAAATGCCCTGATACATTTTTATGCTCCCGGTAGGGTGGCATATTGCAGTTGTACTGTCAGTCCGTTTGTTTGTCTGTCTGTCTGTGTGTGTGTGTCCGTCCGAAAACTTTAATATGGGCCATAACTTTTGCAATATTGAAGATAGCAACTTGATATTTGGCATGCATGTGTATCTCATGAAGCTGCACATTTTGAGTGGTGAAAGGTGAAGGTCCTCCTTCAAGGTCAAAAGTTAAAAAATACAATCCAAGGGAAGTAATAAGCTTTAAAAGGGAGATAATTTCTAAACCTGCCAAATGATATATTGAAATTTTATTTCAAAGCTGCGCAATAGTGGGCATTGTGTTTCGGACAAACACAATTCTTGTCTAATGATGCCATTGCTAGTGAGGTAACTTCAAGGTGTTAAAGCGAAGTATTAAAATTATTAAACGGCATTATTACACTCCCGCAAAGTCATCAATAATGTAAAAGCCATTATTTGAAACTGGAATAAACAATGTAGTGCAACTGTTTCATTGCCCAATCAATGCTGTCATTAAAGATGTCAGGTGATAAGGTCCTATCTCCAGTTGCATACCGGTAATCTGCTCTGCAATTACCAGTCATTTTGAATGTAACTTAAGTCATTATAACTGCACCCTATTGTCAATTTAAAGGTTTCACAATGTAGCTGTAGCAGAGCATTTACACTGCTTTATATACTAATATTAATCTTGTACAACAAGTTGGTGTATCACTAAATAAACTTGGTCTTCTGCTTAAGGATATAACATGCACAATATAATTACCATTTTTATATCGATACACAGAAGACCTCTAACCACTTATTTGATGATACACCAAAATGAACAGCATCTAATTACATGTATACTTCTTTATCAGGGTAGCTTTGCTTGAAACTTAATTATCATAGATACACTATAAGTGCTAAAATTCCTAGTGGGAAAACAAAGTTTAACCCTTCATGGATGGAGAAGTTGGACAACAGTGGAAAAACACTGGGATCATGGTGCAAGAGAGATACCGGCAATGAGTTTGCAAGATATTGTACTGTCTGAATGAAGTCCATCTTGTAGTAATTCTGGTGCTAATCAACTTATAAGTCATGCAGATGGATAAAAACATGAAATACATGCATGATAATTCACAAAAGCGTTTGTTTAGAAGTGCCCAAAAGCCAAGCAGCTCTCAGGGTTGTGGGGATAAATCTATCTGTATGCAAGTACATCCATCACACAAGGAACAGGTACAAAAGGCTGAAATCTTCTGGGCCCTTAAGGTAGCTTCAAGTGGGTATCCATACAGAACATGTGATGGCACTCCTGCTCTGTTTCAAGCTATGTTTCCTGGACCTGTGTCTAAAAAATAAGTATTATGTATTCCTACTTTTGAGGGAAAAGTTCCTACTTTTTCCTACTTTTTTCCTACTTTTCTTGCAAAAGTAGTTCCTATTTTTTCCTACTTTTTGAAAAAAGGTCACTTGACAGCCTGGAATTATCATAGGCATGAGGCATTAAAATCCAATGTAATCCATGCATACATACTTTGTCTGTTTCGTAAACAAGATAAATTCGGTTTTGACACAAAGGAGTGCACATAATACAGTGTACTTAACTGACACATGGCATTTCTGTATATGCATTCAGTTTTATAATCTGGGCCTGTATTCACCAAACAATTCTTATTCTTACCGGGGTAAGTCTTAAAATAAAGAATATTCTTTAAAAAGGATTATTTAAGAACTGCTTAAATGTTGAGTCAAACTTGGCATTAATGACCTCTATGTACATAATTATTCATGTTGAAGATTTTGTCATAACATAATCACCAGTGGTAGTCTGTATATATTCAAACACTGACGTATTATTCTTGATTCTGAGTCTATTCTTTTCCCTTAAGTCTGAGAATGGGCAGGTTAATATGGGATCAGGCATGGGAAATAACACAGACAGCATTGACTTTCCTTAGATTATGTAAACATTTATATCAATATTTTTATGCCCCCGGTAGGTTGGCATATAGCAGTTGAACTGTTCATCAGTCTGTCGGTCAGTCTGTCCGTCCGTCTAAAATCTTTAACATAACTTTTGCAATATTGAGGCTAGCAACTTGATATTTTGACATGCATGTGTATCTCATGGAGCTGCACATTTTGAGTGGTGAAAGGTCAAGGTAATCCTTCAATGTCAAATATATGGGGGGGACATAGTGTTTCACAAACACATCTTGTTTCTCTTAATGTTGAGCTATATCTCCAGCATGTTTTTTGCAAGGTTTCAGTTTTGGAGTTCGTAAAGTTACTGTGTACAGATTGTCAAAGTTTATTTCTTATATTATACTCGTCCATGAATGTGTTTCTCTCTGCAGGGATTCATACCCGGTGTGTTGGGTATCGCTCATGGCGCCATTCAGTTCACGCTGTACGAGGAGATGAAGAACAAGTACAATCAGAACAAGAACAGACCCATAGACACACGACTGGTTGGTTAAAATGATGTGCATTTTTTTCTGTGTATAAATTAGTGAATTATGCATTCTGATACCCCATTATTACAAGAAAATTGAACTTTGAGGGTTTGAAATTGTAATTTAGATTATGCTACCATTTGTTTTTATTTTACCCCTATTTGATGGGTTATGTTTGGTATGCAGTATTGTTAATTCGCACTCTGCTTATTTTCATCAGAATTTCATAATCACCTTGCGGTCAGAACAGGCGTCACCCAAATGGTCATATTATTTATACAGGCTTATAGAAATAACTTTTAAAATATTTTCGGACTGCACAGGCTAATCTGGGACGACACTTTACGCACATGTATTAAAAACCCTTTTTGCACAGAGCACGGCTCATATGAATGAAATGTCTTCTCAGGGACGACACTTTCTACCTTAACTTTTTTTTTTGCTAAAATGAGACTTCCTTTCAATGAAAAATTATGTTCAAGCAGAAAGTATTGCTGCTGATTAGCCTGTGCAGACTTCACATGCATTAAGCTCTGTTTTCCCAGAACAAGGCTCATATTCATTATTTTTGTGCCAGAACACGACAGAGTACCTTGCAATGTCGGCCATCTCCAAGATCATCGCGGCCACCTGCACGTACCCCTACCAGGTCCTGAGGTCGCGTCTACAGGAGCAGCACAGCACGTATAGTGGAGTCATTGACGTGGTCACGAAAATACTCAAGTAAGTTGTAATCTTGTGTCCCATATTAATTGTTTGCCATAAGAAATTCTCAATTAAGTTGTGATGTTCATTTCTGCTTTAATTTGGGCCATGACTTGTTCGCAATTAACTTGAAATGTTGCTTAATGGGGAAATGTAGGCCATGACAAATTATCCATTAAGTTGTAATGTTTATTTCTGCCTGATTTGGCCCATGACAAAGTCTCAATTAAGTAGCAATTATACTTTTTGTCTAATTTGGTCAATAACATATTCTCTATTACGTTGTTATGTTAATTTCTGCCTAATGTAAGCCATGACAAATGATCCATTAAGTTGTAATGTTAAATTCTGCCCACTTTATGCCATTACAAATTTCCATATATTTGGTATGTTATTTTCTGCCTAGTTTTGGCCATAACAAAGTCTCAATTAAGTTGTTACGTTAATTTCTGCCTAATTTGGGCCATAAAAGTTCTCAATTAAGTTGTAATGTTTATTTCTGCCTAATTTGGGCCATACCAAGTTCTCAATTAAGTTGTGATGTTAATTTCTGCCTAATTTGGGCCATTACAAGTTCTCAATTAAGTTGCAATGTTAATTTCTGCCAAATTTGGACCATTACAAAGTCTCAATTTAGTTGCAATGTTACTTTCTGCCTAATTTGGGCCATAAAAGGTTCTCAATTAAGTTGTAAGTTCTTCCTTATATGGGCCATAACAATTTCAAATTAAGTTGTGATTATAATTTCTGCCTAATTTGTGCAATAAAATTTTTTCAATGAAGTTGTAATGTTCATTTCTGCCTAATTGGGACCATTACAAATTCTCAATTAAGTAGTGATGTTAAGTTCTGTCTAATTACAAATGATCAAGTGAGTTACATGTGCATTTCACTTTCTGCCTAAGTTTGGGCCCTGACATATTCGCATGTTACCATCACCGTGCTTTAATTCGGTCATGACAAATATTTAAAATTTGTAATTACAAATTCTCAAGCTTAAGTATGTGATGATCTTTGTCTTTTTCGCCTTAATTTGAAACATAACAAAATATGTTTTTTACCAATTCTCAAACAATAAATCTTTTAGACATTCGTTATGACAAAATGTGTTGTGACAGATTCACATATATTTTATAATTACCTGTTTGCTTTAGTTTTTTCATGAAAAAAGCAAGATTGTTTCCTGTCAGTCTTGCTTTAAAGTTTCTTTTTACAAACATATGTCTATGGCTTAAAATAAAATAATGTTCCATTTTAAGAGACGTTTTGTTATATTTAATTAGAGCAATAGTTTTATTGCGGGAGGGTAGGAGTTGGGTAAAAAAAATAATGTCAAGGTTGCTTGACATTCAAAACATAGCAATTTACTGTCTTAATTATTTGTTACTCAATATATGCAAAAAAAATTGTAAGGTTTTGAGGAATTTGAGACATTTCTACCTCAAAAAAGATTTTATTGCATCAAACATACTGGTATATTTAAAATGGTTGTAAAATTGCTTCCATGAATGCTAAACTGCATACAAATTCTGACAAAAACTTAAACTTTTATATTATTATTTTTACGCAGTTATTTTAAACCATAATTAAACACGCTGGTTTGCACAAAGAAAATCAACAACACTTAACCCTTTGAGCGCTGAAACCAGATTTTGAAGGCCTTTGCAAACAGTTTGGATCCAGATGAGAGGCCACAGAACGTGGCGTCTCATCAGGATCCAAACTGTTTGCTATTCTGATAGTATTCTGTGAAAAAAAATCGAAGAAAATGCTAATTTTAGAAATTCAGCACACAACATTTTAGCAGACGACAAATTTCCCAGCATACAAAGGGTTAAAATATATAATCACAAAAAAATAGACGTACCCTACAAAAGACGTACAGTAAATAGATCAGAAGACTCTTTATTGCTTCAGAGAATTGAAAAAAACTTTGATAAGAAGGTGTAAAAGGGGATTCCTACTCTGTTTTTGAACCCTCGTCCCTTTTTGAACCCTCGTCTCAGGACTGTTGAATTCATATAGGAACATAAACGTGATGCTGAAAAAGGGTTTTGCGCTAACAAACATAAATAGACGTATATTCTTAATACCTGATTTCATAACATTTTTCGTGACAATCGTATAACTATCGGACACCCGGCGTTGTGTCAAACACTTGTTATCTGTTTAGGTACGAGGGTATACGTGGCCTGTACAAGGGAATGCCCGTTTACCTCGTGCACGTGACGCCAAACATTTGCATCGTTTTCATGATCTATGAGTACGTGATAAACTGGAACACATGGAAGAAGGATGAAAAGGAGCGTTTATTGCAGACGACAGCTGATATTTCAGTGGTCTTGGATGTGGATTCTTCTTGAGCAGAATATGAGACTTCAGGAGAAGACATTGATTTTATTATTGTGGACTTGGGGTTAATAATTTTGTTTCATATTTTTGCTTGTGTTTTGTTTTCTGATAATTTTTGTATGTTGGTGTTTTTTCCCCAATCATCATATTAAATTAAGTTTACGTTGAAATTATTGACATTGTTATTAACCAGGTTTTCCGAAGGAAAAAACTGGTTATTAGATTGGCGAATGCGGGCGGGCTGGCTGGCTGGCGGGCTGGCTGGCGGGCTGGCGGAATAAGCTTGTCCGGGCCATAACTATGTCGTTCATTGTCAGATTTTAAAATCATTTGGCACATTTGTTCACCATCATTGGACGGTGTGTCGCGCGAAATAATTACGTCGATATCTCCAAGGTCAAGGTCACACTTTGAGTTCAAAGGTCAAAAATGGCCATAAATGAGCTTGTCCGAGCCATAACTATGTCGTTCATCGTCAGATTTTAAAATCATTTGGCACATTTGTTCACCATCATTGGACGGTGTGTCGCGCGAAATAATTACGTCGATATCTCCAAGGTCAAGGTCACACTTTGAGTTCAAAGGTCAAAAATGGCCATAAATGAGCTTGTCCTGGCCATAACTATGTCATTCATTGTGAGATTTTAAAATCATTTGGCACATTTGTTCACCATCATGGGACGGTGTGTCCCACGAAAGAATCACGTCAATATCTCCAATGTCAAGGTCGCCACGACTAAAAATAGATTTAAAAAAAAAAAAAAACTTACAAAGGGGGTTAATTTTTTTTGGTCATTTCAAAAGTTCAGTTTGAGTTTTCTCCCTTTATCAGATTTTTTTTTCACAATGAAAACCTGGTTTTGTGACAATTTTGTCCCTTGTTTGTACAATGTTTTATTATTTTTATTTATTTTATATTTAATTCTAGTATTGTCTGGAATTATTGAAAATGTATCAATCCTCTAAGTTTATTTTTAAAGTGTTATAAAGATGATCTCATCTAGTCTCAGCAAGTCGTGGACACTCTGTGACTTGTTGTGGAAACATCAGATCTGACAACATTTTGTTTAGGAGGCTGTGCATATTTCCTCGAAAACAATCCCTATAACAGTCAGCTTATTTGATAAGGATAACTTGATGTCTCGCATATTTACCCTTTACCACTTAGAAACGTATTTAACCCTTTACCACTTAGAAACGTATTTAACCCTTTACCACTTAGAAACGTATTTAACCCTTTACCACTTAGAAACGTATTTAACCCTTATTGGCTTCATTTCCAACCCTTACATACTGATTAGCAGCAAAAAGCATAAAACCGGAACAGACAAGTACTGATTTTATGCTGTTTGCACATAGCCATTTTCACTTTGCTTCTAAGTGGTAAAAGGTTAATTATAAAATATTATTTTGAGAGTTTGTTTTTTGGTGTTATGTTTTGCATTAATATTGTATATGTATTTATGGTAAAAAGAACTTTTGTATATTTTGAATGTTTGGTATTTAAACAAGGAGTGCATTTGAAATCATATCATACAGGGTGAGAACATTGACCATGTTTGGTCTATCTCAAGGACCATTGAAACAGAATTGTAAAACATTGTATATGTCTTTTAACGTTTTTCCGACATTTATTTTTGCTCAAAGTATGAGGATATTTCAGTTATTTCATTCATTTTGACGACGATTTTGTATGGAATTTTGTGTTAAAAGAAAGTCTCTTCTCAAAGAATACCAAGTTTTTTTGGAAAGTGTCTTTCCTGATAAGCCTGTGTGGACTGCAGTGGCTAATCTTGGGTGACACTCAACACACATCTAATCTTGGGTGACACTCAACACACATCTAATCTTGGGTGACACTCAACACACATCTAATCTTGGGTGACACTCAACACACATCTAATCTTGGGTGACACTCAACACACATCTAATCTTGGGTGACACTCAACACACATCTAATCTTGGGTGACACTCAACACACATCTAATCTTGGGTGACACTCAACACACATCTAATCTTGGGTGACACTCAACACACATCTAATCTTGGGTAACACTCAACACACATCTAATCTTGGGTGACACTCAACACACATCTAATCTTGGGTGACACTCAACACACATCTAATCTTGGGTGACACTCAACACACATCTAAACTTGGGTGACACTCAACACACATCTAATCTTGGGTGACACTCAACACACATCTGATCTTGGGTGACACTCAACACACATCTAATCTTGGGTGACACTCAACACACATGGAAAAGCCTTGTTTTACCAGACTGATGCTCAGTTGTGCATTACATCCATTATGTATCAATACCATAATGTATAAATTACAAAAAAAACTGTGATTCCAGAATAAATGATATCACATAGGGGAATCTCTGAACATTATTAACTGTGTATTATCTATGCCCCAAGTCATCCATCATACATGTGTTCAGCATTCTATGTATCATGTTTCTATTTATTTTTATTATGTGTGACTTTTATATTTTATCTCATGCTATGTATATTGCATAACAAATGTTTTGGTAAAGTTTTCCTAATTAGTTTAAGGTACTTGTGAAGTTAAAGATTTGTTATCAATTTTTTGGGCAGTAAGCCAGTGTATGTTCTTGATATGTTTAGGTTACGTTCATGTAGTCTCAAAATGATATATGATGACATGATGAAATATGATACAGTAATGTTGTTTCGGCATCAAATGAGTGTATTTAATATGTTGTGGTTATCATTTTTGCACCGAATAATTGTGCTGATGATAATGTGTCCTTTTGTTTTTGATTATGATGATATCAATTTATGTGTCGTTTTCAAACTCTTGAACAACATTTGTATAATGCGTTTTGTATGGGACTTGAATATTTTACTGTGATGAAGGTTTTGGTTTCACTTGCATACATGGAAATGTATGTAATCAATTTGGAATAAGGCAATAGTAGCAAGAGAGTAATGTCTTAAGTGCCTTAAGTCATAATATAAAACTGTGAAAATGAAAGTGTAAGAAAGGAACACGCAGGGTCTAGTTGTTTAAAAGTTACACTAAAAATTAATGATCAATACGGTTTATTTTCAAATGCAAATAAATGTGCTTATCTTAAGTGAATTAACCTTTTCTTGCTCTTGAGCAAAGTAGAAAAGATGGCTATATGCAATCAGCTTAAAACATCAGAACAGCCTGCAAGTAACTCGCAGCCTGTTCAGGTTTTATGCTTTTTGCTGCTCATCAGTATGCTAGGCTTGTTGGAAATGAAGCCTGTAAAACTTGAATCTAGTAAGAAATGTCTTTAATTGAATTTGATTTTCGAAGAGACTACAAACACGTCAAAGTGGGTATCTGAGCGGGTAAGTGTGAAAGACTGCTCAAATTAGCACAAGGTATTGAGTCCTGTTCTGAGAAAACTGGGCATAATGCATGCGCGTAAAGTGTCGTCCCAGATTAGAATGTGAAGTCCGCACAGGGTAATCAGGGACAACACTTTCTGCCTAAATGGATTTTTGCTAAGAAGAGACTTCATTTAAACGAAAAATGTCATAAAAGCAGAAAGTGTCGTCCCTGATTAGCCTGTGTAAACTGCACAGGCTAATCTGGGATGACATTTTACGCACAAGCATTATGCCCAGTTTTCTCAGAACACAACACTATTAATCAGTCCTCCAATATTTAGCCTGTATAGCAAATTTTTTGCAAGTCATCAAAGAGATAGTCTCCAAATTGTATTCTTTGGTTGATTTAACCATGAACAACAATGGAAATGCCGTAAGAGTTTTCTTTAAAATGTTGTTTGTGTTTTATTTCACCTATAATGTTTAAGGATAATAGGTTATTAACTCGTACTGTGACTTTTTAACTTCTTTTATTTATTTTAATTTGTGATTGCCATGTTGTTTTATACATTTTATGCGGCAATCCAACCATCCATCCAACCAATAGTAAAATGGTTGTGTATAATTGGCTGCAGGAGTTAAAGGGACTTGTTCACACATTTTCGCATATTAGAATAATGTCATTAAATTTATATACAAATTAAACATGAATACAATACTATATATTCGTAATACTTGTAAATAATTTCACTTATGAGGAAAGAAATGAGTTTTCAAATGTACCTTCCCTTGCGATCGAACCATGGACATCTTGAAGCAAAAGGTAACTTGCTTACACCATGCAGTCTTTTGAATGAAAACTGAAGTTAAAACCTTATGTTAGTAAAGCACTTTTGGTTAAATTATCTATGAAAAGCGTTTCTAATGCTTTATAATTTTTATGATTTTGATTTATGATTATCAATAAAAAAAGAATTTTTCAACATTTTTCTTAGTCAGTTGTGTATTATTGCATGTTTGAAGAGAAGTTACACATTCTTTTGTCAATCAGACACTTTGTGAAATTTGTCATTTTGCCAAACTGTCAACAAGTCTCTTTAAAAGTTGATTTAGTTATTTCTGCTATTTTAGAGGATTGTTGTTGGAACGAAGAGTAACTGATATTTTATGTGTGTCTGTATAGACTCTATGTTGTGCAATTAACTGCCTATGTGATGCCCTCAGCATTCATTATTGTACCTGCGTGCAAATCCACACTGAGAAATCTCCACTTTGTTTATTTACTGTCTGTGCAACAACTCTCTATGTTGTTGTTCAACCTCATTAGACTTGCCTTGATTATTTGTAGACCTTATCAGCTGTTGTGTAGTTGTTTTTTGTACATGTGTAGAACTTTTATGTTTGTGGAACACGTGGAATTATATATGTGTAAGGTTTATGCATTAAAAACAAGTTACTGTTTACGGAACACATGGAATTTAATGTTTTGAATCATGTATTGAAAACGAGAAAACAAGATAATGATACATATGAAGGGTTTTTTATAGGTAATATGTATACAAATGTATAATTTATTACATGTATTACATGTCACGTAGCCCTGACACTATGCCTACCCATGTATGTACACCTGCAGTGCTCCAGCTAGGATTGGAAAAGGGCAGGGTTGTCTTTTGTTAACCCTTTCAGTGCGGGAACCGAATTTTGAAGGCCTTTGCAAACAGTTTGGATCCAGATGAGACGCCACAGAACGTGGCGTCTCATCAGGATCCAAACTGTTTGCTTTTCTGATAGTATTCTTTGAAAAAAATCCAAGAAAATGCTAATTTTAGAAATTCTGCAGACGACATTTTAGCAGATGACAAATTTCCCAGCATGCAAAGGGTTAAAAGGCACTTGAGCCTGTGCAGTCGTGCATGTATTACCTCTTTGGCATATTTTCAATACCGGTATGCATGTAGCATGTGCTATTATCATGTCATAGTACATGTATTTTTAGCTTGGATGTTTTCCGAGAAAACCCGAGGTATTGTCATAGCCAGCTCGTCGTGTCGTGTCTGCCGTCCGTGTCGTGCTAAAACCTTAACATTTTGTCAAGGTTATGAACATTGGCTCTAAAATCAAAGTGCTTCCACCTACAACTTTGAAACTTCATATGTAGCTGCACCTTGATGAGTTCTACACGCCACACCCATTTTTGGTCACTAGGTCAAAGGTCAAGGTCACTGTGACCTCTAAAAAAAATAAAAATTCTGACAAGCTTTCATTTATTAGCTCGACTATTATATATACAATATATATAGTGGAGCTATCCTACTCACCCTGGCCTCTGCGTTAGCGTCTGCATTAGCATAAGTGTTAGCGTGCAAATGTTAAAGTTTTGGTACTAGCCCAATTATTTTCATTGTCCCTTACATATTGCTTTCATATTTTGCATACTTGTTTACCAACATCAACCCAACCTATAAACAAGAGCAGACAACTCTTATCAAGCATTTTGTCATAATTTTTGCCCCTTTTCCACTTAGAATATGCAGCAAATGTTAAAGTTTTCGTACTACCCCATTTATTTTCATTGTCCCTTGACATATTGCTTTCATATTTTGCATACTAGTTTACCAACATCACCCCAACCTATAAACAAGAGCAGACAACCCTATCAAGCATTTTGTCATAATTATTGCCCCTTTTATACTTAGAATATGCATATTATTGATAAAAATTTCCTATATCCTTTGACATATTGCTTTTATATGTTACATACTTGTTTACCAACATGACCCCAACCTATAAACAAGAGCAGACCACTGTATCAAGCATTTTGACATAATTATGGCCCCTTTTACACTTAGATAATTGAACATTTCGCTTTAATTGCCATAACTTCTTTATTTATGATCACATTTTATTATTACTTTGACAAAACAACACTTACCTGAATACCACAATGGATTCCACCCAAACATTACCCCACGCCCCTACCCAGAATCCCTTCCCCCCCAACCCCCCCCCCCCAACCTCCCCCCCCCCAATTTTTTTTAAACATCATCTAATAAATTACCACACCCCACATTATACCCCCTCTCACCCCCCCTACCCCCCCCCCCCCCAACTTTTTTTTTAACATCATCTAATAAATTACCACACCCCTCCCCCCCCTACCCCCCCCCCCATTTTTTTTTCATTTTTTTATTTTTGAAAGATCGTCTAATAAATTATTGAATATGAACAATTTCCCCATTATGGCTTACATTATACTGTCAAGCACTCGAATAGTCGAGTGCGCTGTCCTCTGACAGCTCTTGTTAAAAAATGCACCCGCAGCCGAGCGTTGGCACCCGTTATGTGGTGCTCTTGTTCATTGAAAGAATTGTTTCTATAATTAATGAAACTAGATTCACTGTGACAATCTTTCTGAAAAAGGTTATGGAGAGTGTCCCAAAGGCCATAATGGAACCTTATGTCATTCCGTTTAGGTCTAGCTGGAGCACTGCACGTGCTATTATATTATTTATTATTTTTGTATAAGGTCATTTTTCTGTTGATGCCTGAATTCAGACAATCTTAGAGTGTTGTATCAGTGTCCTTGAACTTGAATCAGTGTCCGTGAACTTGAATCAGTGTCTGTGAACTTGAATCAGTGTCATTGACCTTGAATCAGTGTCCATGAACTTGAATAAGTGTCTTTGAACATGAATCAGTGTCCATGAAATTGAATCAGTGTAAATTGAGTCAGTGTCTTTGAACTTGAATCAGTGTCCTTGAAAAATTAGAGTCATTGAACTAGAATCAGTGTCCTTACAATTAGAGTCCTTGAAATTGAAATAGTGATCTTTAACTTGAATGGATCCCCTTGAACTTAAATCAGTGATTTTGAACTTGAATCAGTGTCCTCAAAGTTAGAACATGAATCAGTATCATTTAACTTGAATCAGTATCCTTTAACTTGAATCAGTGTAATTGAACTGGAATCATTGTCCTTGGACATGAATCAGACCATTTTATTTTCTGCTGGAATTCAACTTCTTTTGTGAGTTATAAGTTGTAAAGTATGTCAGGGATAAATGACTATTGTTGGGTATGCTCTTCTGTTTGAGTATGATTAGTACTTATGTTCACATATCAGATTCTTAAAATATCATGTATGTATACAAACTTGTGTTAATTATGTTTTTTGTGATTCATTCATTTTAGCACTAAAAAAGTTGTTGTAATGCACATGTTTTGATAAGAAAATATCTTAATTAATAAGTATCTGCATTTCTGTATTTTATTGTAAACATCTTTTTAAACATTGAAATTGTCATTTGTTGATAATGTACACAGATATGTCAAATCATCAAACTTGTTACTAGTTTTTGTTGATAATGAACACAACTCTGACAATAAAGAGTGTTGAAAGTATTGCATATTTATCTTCCTTGTTCCTAAATCACACAATACATTGAAGGTTTTATTCAACCATAGGCTAGACAAATTGTCACATGCACATTTGGATGCACTAAGAACAATTTGAAAATACATTATATGCACGACCATGCATCCATAAATAGAATCGTATGTGTAAAATGAAAACTCAGTTTTAACCCTTTTCCACTTAGAAGCAAAGTAAAAACGGCTATGTGCAAACAGCATAAAACCAGAACAGCCTGTGAGTAACTTGCAGTCTGTTCAGGTTTTATGCTGTTTGCTGCTCATCAGTATCTAAGGGTTTGAAATGAAGCCTTTAAAAGTTGAATATAGTAAGAAAGGTCTTCAATTAAAATTAACTTTCTTAGGGACTACAAATGCGTCAAAATACGTTTCTAAATAGTAAAGGGTTTAAGAGTTAAAAAATCTAGCTTTCATGTATAAGTTCAAACCTCTTGATGTAAGCTAGCTTGCAGTGAATGCATCAGGCTTATTTAGACAGTTTTGGGAGATTTTTTCTTTAACCCATTTATGCCTAGTGGACTCTCCCATCCTTCTAAATTTGATCAATTTATTTCCAAAATTAGGGATGTCTAGTATATTTATTTCTATATTTAGAATATTTCTGACAGAAATTCCTTTAAGCAATTTAGCCCAGACCCAGATAAGACACCTCATGTTTGCCAATGCCTTTTTTCTACCTGCTAGGCTTATTTAGACTGTTTCGGGACATTTTTTCTTTAAATGCACTTGGTGTCTATGGAGGAGATATTAAAGTTACATAAATATTCAAAGTCAACGAGTATTTCACAAATTGTTTTGTAAAATACAGTTAACTCATAAAAAATCAGTGTTGCCTTATAGCAATAGGTAAACTTTCAATGCTAGATGTGGTATGGTGACATAGATTTAAAGAGATACTAAATGCTCTTTTTTGTGTGTGTGTAATAAATAAATAAATAATGAGTGTACTACTGCAGAAATATAATAGACAAGGTCACTTTTCAGAAATGTTTGATTTTATTTATGCATAAATAATGAGTGTTTCACTTCAGACATATGGTTAATAATAAAGATATTTCTCTAGTTCATATGTCAGAAAGGTTTAATGAAATGCCTCCCAAAACAACACAAACACAAAGAAATATGGAATTACTGATTGGACGTAAATAATATAATTTTCATTTTAATAGCTAAAATTTTAATAAAGTAATGCTCAGTTAAAATGGTCAGTGTTTTAACACTTTCCAACTCGGAAGCAAAGTGAAAATGGCCATGTGCAAACAACATTAAACCAAAACAGCCTGCGAGTTACGCTCATTGTGTTCAAGTTTTATGCTGTTTGCTGCTCATCAGTATCTTAGGGTTTGAAATAAAGCCTTAAAAATTGAATCTAGTAAGAAAGGTCTTAAACTAAATTTAACTTTCTAAGGGACTACAAATGCGTCAAATCTATATATAAAGGTGAAGGGTTAAGAAAAAAGTTAGTTTACTCCACTAAGATGTTTTATAATTAATACCCGTGGCTCAGTCTTAACAATGGTCAGTAGGTAATAGTGGTATTGAATTTTTTAAGTTGTCAAGTTAATTTGTGATTCATGTTCAGGTGTTTTTTTACATTTTTGTTATTAGAACTAGACCTATTGCTTACTGGTCTAGTTTTGTACCATTTTGTCAACAGAAATTAATGGTCTTTACATAGAAATGTGTTTGTCATTATATTCTTATCATCAACCATTCCAAGGCGGTGACCCCAGTTTCATTCATCATCCACTGCCAAAGGCGGAGGGATATAGAATTGGTGTTGTCCGTCTGTCACTCTGTCCGTCCGTCTGATTGGGATATCAATTCCATGAATATACTTGTTGGTGTTTGTTTTTGTCCTGTAAAATTTTCCTGTGTCTAAATGTATTGAAAGTGGTCACTTACCTCAAATAGATGACCTTTAAGTGATGATAAGAATAATCTCCTGCTGGTACAAATGGAGTTTATTCAAGTTAAGATTTCCCCTAAGCAATGGTTTTGTGAAGATTGGCCCCAAACATATCCACAGGGTTTTACAGTTTTTAACAATTTCCGGCAATTTTTCTTTCATTTCAGACATGAAGGCTTCTATGGTTTCTACAAAGGTCTAGTTCCTGCATTGCTTCGAGTGACTCCCGCTTGTTGCATCACCTTCATCGTCTACGAGAATCTTATTACACAGCTCTTGCATCGTTCGAGTGGTGCGGAAAAACCGGGTCCTGCATCGCTGGGGGAAAATATGCAAAAGAGAGATCTCGATAAAAACCAAAGTGCATCAAACATGGATGGTTCCAAGATTGGGGAGCCAAATGTTGAAGAGGAAATAGAAGAAAGTGTTGTGGGTGAAGGTGTGAAAACTTGATACTAATGGTCTCATAGCTCATCTTTAACTGAAAAAGTGTTTTACCTTAAATTGTTTTTTGCCCTCCATCGAAGAAGAGGGGGTATATTGTTTTGTTGGATGTCTGTCTGTTTGTCTGTCGGTAGACCAGTTCGTTTAAAATCAATAACTTGTGAACAGATTGAGACAGTGGCTCGATGCTTGCCATGTTTATTGACCTTTGCCAGAAGATAACCACTATTGAAATTGGGGTCATTAGGTCAAGGTCACAGTCACAATAAGTTTGAATTGTTTGCGATCAATAACCAATCACTAGTTATAATACTGTAATAATCTCAACCCATTTACTAAAACTATGAATTAATTGGAGTGCATAATTCTGTGTAACCTTAAAAACTTAAGTGGGTTAAGTCACGCTAATATGATAAGATTAACTCTCATTGTCAGTTTTGTTGCAAAAAAATCCGTGTCAAGGCCCTGTTTTGGGGGTATCTGTCTCTGAACACAGAGCTCTTGTTTCAATTTGCTTCAATGCATGTGCTTAAGTTATTAGTACGAAATTGTTCATGTAGTTCATTGTCAAATTGTGTCACATTCTGGTTTATAGCATGGTGTTGTTATTAAGTTGATAAGTCTGTTAATGATGATACAAAATTAATATATATATATATATATATTTTTTATATGTTATGTTTGCTTTGTCATGAAAAAGAGTGTGATCGTTAAGATTGCTTTGATGGCTTTGATATTTACTGGATAGAAACTGCTTACAAAAAAAGCAGTGTGCTTTGTACATGTAAGCCCATTGGATTCCCAATGGGAAAATGGATTTCATGACTGAAGTAAAAGCAGAATTAAAATCATTTAATTTAGATTTCCACAATACTCAAACAATCTCACCAGCACTGCACACAAAAATGATACAACCTAGGGCTTTTTTCCTTCTATGTGAATGGCCGTTTTTCATAATTGTGGGAAAATCGGGACGCAAATTTCTGACAATTTCAAGAAGTTTGTGACTCAAAATTTCACAATTTAAGAAGTTTGTGACTCATTTTTAGCTTGGCTGTTTTCGGAGAAAAACTCGAGGTATTGTCATAGCCAGCTTGTCGTCCGCCATCCAACGTCCGCTGTCTGCCGTCCGCCCTCCGCGATGTGCTAAAACCTTTACATTTTGCTTTAAAATCAAAGTGCTTCCACCTACAACTTTGAAACTTCATATGTAGATGCACCTTGATGAGTTCTACACGCCACACCCATTTTGGGGTCACACAGTCAAAGGTCAAGGTCACTGTGACCTCTAAAAAAAATAAATTCTGACAAGCTTTCATTTATTCAAAACTGCACCAGCAGCCGAGCGTGGCACCCGTTATGTGGTGCTTTTGTTTACAATTTTTAACAGTTCACAACTCATTTTTTTCACAAAATGGGGGGGGGGCCAAGGCCTTTTCTCAAAAACAGGAAAAAAGCCCTGAAATTGCTTTCATTACAGGCTGAAGTGTTCACTCTGTTTATTGTATAAGTAATTCCAACTGCTGTGCGTTTGTTCCATACTGTATTTAGTGGTCACTGTATACAATATGTCTGCTTTAGTATGCATCCACAAACTGACATTAAAATATTGCACCATTCATTAATGATAATCTGTTGTTTTTTTCTTTTCAAAATATGTTGTGTTCAACAGATTTATGAGAATAAAAGTTCAAACTTTACTTTAATATTGTTGTGATAATTTATCAAAAAAGCAAGTATTTATTTCTATCTTAAAGACAATAATTTAATAAATTAATTTGTATGTCCCTGGTAGGATGGCATATAGCAATTGAACTGTCGTTCAGTCTGTCAGTCTGTCTGTCAGTCTGTCCGCCCGTCCAAAAACTTTAACATTGGCCATAACATTTGCAATATTAAAGATAGCAACTTGATATTTGGCATGCATGTGTATCTCATGCAGCTGCGCATTTTGAGTGGTGAAAGGTCAAGGTCATCCTTCAAGGGCAAAAGTCAAATATATGGCTTCAAAGCAGCACAGTAAGGGGCATTAAGTTTCTGACAAACATATCTCTTGTTTTTCATACAATATTCATGACGCCAAATGAAGATGTAACTTTGTGAACTATTATTAAATTATTAAGACAACAGTTCTGAAATGTTTTTCTTCTTCATTGTACTAAAACATTTCTTAAAGCTTGACTTCCGGTGTTTTACTTAATCTTAGCCTCAAGAATAGCTATTATTGCACTTATAAGTTGTTGATTTCAGACACAAGGGTAAACCTGTGGTGGTTTGACAAACTTCTGAATTATTTTATCTAAATAAAGTTTAGTAGCCGAAACAGCCTGTACATTTATTATGCTCCCCCAAAATTTATTTTGAGGGGAACATATAGTCGCCGCTTCGTCTGTCCGTGTGTGCATCTGTCTGCCTGTCTGTCCGTCCGTGCACAATTTTTGTCCGGGCTATTTCTCAGCAACTAATGACCGGAATTCAATGAAACTTTATGGGAAGCTTCACTACCAAGAGGACATGTGCATATTATCAGCGGGTTCTGGTAGGATGATTTTTAGCTCATCTATTTTTTGAAAAAAAATTATGAGCTATTGTCATCACCTTGGCGTCGGCATCTGCGTCGGCGTTGGCGTCCGGTTAAGTTTTGTGTTTAGGTCCACTTTTCTCAGAAAGTATCAATGCTATTGCATTCAAACTTGGTACACTTACTTACTATCATGAGGGGACTGGGCAGGCAAAGTTAGATAACTCTGGCATGCATTTTGACAGAATTATGTGCCCTTTTTATACTTAGAAAATTGAAAATTTTGGTTAAGTTTTGTGTTTAGGTCCATTTTATTCCTTAAGTATCAAAGCTATTGCTTTCATACTTGCAACACTTACTAACTATCATAAGGGGACTGTGCAGGCAAAGTTATGTAACTCTGACTGGCATTTTGACAGAATTATGTGCCCTTTTTATACTTAGAAAATTGAAAATTTGGTTAAGTTTTGTGTTTAGGTCCACTTTATTCCTACAGTATCAAAGCTATTGCTTTCATACTTGCAACACTTATTAACTATCATAAGGGGACTGTGCAGGCAAAGTTATGTAACTCTGACTGGCATTTGGACGGAATTATGGGCCCTTTACACTTTCATACTTGGAACACTCGCAAACTATCATAGGGGTACAGTAAAAGGACAAGTTGCATAACTCTGGTTGTCATTTTTACGGAATTATGGCCCTTTTTTGACTTAGTAACTTTGAATATATGGTAAAATTTTGTGTTTCGATCCACTTTACTTCTAGTAAGGCTAGTATCAAGGCTATTTCTTTCAAACTTCAAATACTTTCATGCTATCATGACGTTACTGTACCTGGCAAGTTGAATTTTACCTTGACCTTTGAATGACCTTGACTCTCAAGGTGAAATTATTAAATTTTGCTAAAAATGCCATAACTTCTTTATTTATGATTAGATTTGATTGATACTTTGACAAAACTACTCTTACCTGACATACCACAATAGACTCCACCCAAACCATCCCCAGTGCCCCCCCCCCCCGAATTCCCCCCCTAAATTTTTTTTTTTTTTAAAGATCATCTCACACATGACCACCAAACCCTCACACTATACTATACCCCCCCCCCCGAATCCCCCCCTCTATTTTTTTTTTAAGATCATCTCACAAATGACAACCACACCCTCACACTATACTAATACACCCCCCCCCACCCCACCCCCACCCCAATTTTTTTTTGAAACGGTTAAAAACACAAATATTTATTTTTATTATTTTGTGTTATTTTGAAATACCGTCCAACCATCGCACCCAAGAATACCCCCCCCCCACCCCCCCTCCCCCCCATCCCCGAATCCCCACCCCCCCTAATTTTATTTTTTTTAAGATCATCTCACAAATGACCACCACACCCTCACACTATACCCCCCCCCCCACTCCACCCCCCCCCCCCCAATTTTTTTTTGAAACGGTTAAAAACCAAATATTTATTTTTATTATTTTATGTTTGAAATACCGTCCAACCATCGCACCCAAGAATCCCCCCCCCAACCCCCCCCCCCCCCCCCCCCCGAATGTTTGTTTTTTTTGCAATTTTTTTTCCCATTTTTGGAAGATAATGCAATAAATGTCCACGCCCCCACACTATACACCCCTCTTCACTCCACCCCTCCCTCCTTTGTGATTGAAAATGAGAGTCCTTTCACCTTTAAAAAGAAAATAGGTGAGCGGTTTGTACCCGCAAGGCGGTGCTCTTGTTCACAGAGTTATGGCCCTTTGAAATTTTCTATAAAAAATTCTTGTCCCCCCACCTACTGTGCGCTCAAGACTTTTCCTTTTATCTGAATATATAGTGCAATATTGTGACAAAAAAACTTCTTGTTCCTGTAAGGTTAAACATGATTAGTTTGATTATTGCTTGATGTCAAGTAAGACTTGACTGAACGTAGATTCATGAAGAATGGGCGCACACAAATCGTGCAGATTATGTTGTACCGCAATATCAATTCTCAAAAGCTCTGATAAATTAATATATATTTTCCTTAAATTTGTACAGTCCAAGGGAGAGAACCGCTTTTTTCGGCAAATGTATCTTCAACCAGATTCGCCTCCCTTGCCATTTGAACTCGTTATTATAGCTGAAATGAAACTTTGTTATAGTTGGACGATCTTCAACAGAATGAAATACATATATGTATACAAGAAACAAGTAAATATATTTTTCTAATTATGCTTGGAAGATTATCTATTTAGACCAATGTTGCTTTTCCCCTAATCTTGCCGTTTAATATATGGATACATTAAATATCGAGTGTGTGCTGACCCCAATACCATGTCTGGTCACAGATTGGTGTGGACGACATCTGGAGACTATAGCTGCTTCTCCAGGTCGACGTTCATCTTCCGTAACTGTTAGTTTCGTTTCTATTCACTACGCGTGGATGTCTTACCAGATATTTGACTTTCTACCTGGTTAATCCTTTCTATGAATTAAGAAAGAAACAATCAGAACCGAAGGTCAACGGTCATGGTAAGACTTAAAGATCTGAAGTCGACATTGCCTCAGATTAGTCTTGACCTATAACCTGTATAATGCTTCAATAATATCTTGATCTAAACGGTAAATGATAAGTATGGTGTCTCCGTATACATCTGGTATTTCGGTTGAATATCATGGGCATAACATAAGGTCCAGATTGTGTTTGTGGGGTATTCATCAGTTTTACCGTTATTTTCGCCATTAATCAATTCTACCGTAAATTCAACATTCATCAGTTTTACCGTTATTTTCGCCATTAATCAACTCTACTTTAAATTCAACATTCATCCGTTCTACCGTTATTTTCGGTATTCATCAGTCATACAGTTTGTCTCGGAATTCATCAGTTTTACCGTAATACTCGGCTCTTATCAGTTCTACAGTTATTCTCTGCATTCATCAATTCTACCGGTATTCTCGGCATCTATCAGTTGTACCGATATTCAGTTTTATAGTTATTCTCGGCATTCATAAGTTCAACAGATATTATCGACATTCATCAGTTTTACCGATATGACATTCATCAGTTCTACCGATATTCTTGACATTTATCAGTTCTACCGATATTCGCGACATTCATCAGTTCTACCGATATTCTCGACATCAGTTCTACTGATATTCTCGGCATTCATCAGTTCTACCGATATTCTCGACATTCATTAGTTCTACCAATATTCTCGCCATTCATTAGTTCTACCGATATTCTCGACATCAGTTCTACCGATATTCTCGACATTCATCAGTTCTATCGATATTCCCGGCATTCATCAGTTCTACCGATATTCTCGGCATTCATCAGTTCTACCGATATTCTCGAAATTCATCAGTTCTACCGATATTCTCGGCATTCATCAGTTTTACCGATATTCTCGACATTCATCAGTTCTACCGATATTCTCGACATTCGTCAGTTCTACCGATATTCTCGGCATTCATCAGTTTAACCGATATTCTCGACATTCATCAGTTTTATCGATAATCTCGACATTCATCAGTTCTATCGTTATTCTCGTCATACGTCAGTTCTACCGTCATGCTCGGGATTCATCGGTTCAACTTTACAACACCAACCGATGTAATACGTGAATTCCAGTATTACAGGATTTGTAGTGCGATTTTTTCACACAATAGTTATGGCATTTGTACTTTGTTTTAGGTATGTAATTCCATGTGATATATAGCATATGCCGAAGTGTCTTTTTATACATGAACGTTCTTTGATAGCATCGCGAAAATAGATGACGCGTGACGAAAATTTTCGAGTTTCATAGGGCCATTGTTATGTCAAAATTATATATTTTTGAGCGGCCAACGCCCGTCAATGCGGGCTTTTGTATAATATCTCCGTATGAATAAAGTATTCCGGTTGAAGATCAAGGTAATTCCTAGAGGTCCAGACTGTTGATGATGGCATTCACCAGTTCTACCGTAACTCTCGCGTTTACAACATTCTACTTACCTTTTCCAAAATCATGTTAGAAGTGAATACTCACATTGATTTGAGAAATATACATTGAGAAAGCTGTTATCTCTCAATTATGTATTTGTCAAAACATTTTACAAACGGTCGAATTCAGTTTATCAAAAGAGCCGAAAGTCGCAGAGGAGCGCGTCCTACTAGAACCTTGCTGATAAGGATTCATCTAAAAATCACCGTGCGACTAGATAAGCATTACTATTTCAAAATGGCGGACAAGCACATTCTTCTCAGCCGCCGAGCTGCCGCCTTCACCTTCAGTCTCCTGCTAATTTTCTTTAGTCACGTGACCAGCATGTTGCTGGGCACAGAATGTCCGGGAAGTTTTAACTGCACCTACAACGGTCACGTAAGTCAGAATTGCTTTCGGTCTTTATGAACATACAAAATACGATGTGTGGAATTTTAACATTTTTTCTGGGGGGGGGATGAACTTAAAAAAATACGCATGGGTTTGTAAATAAGTGTTCTCTTATTGATTTTTTTGCTCACAATTGTCTGATAATTCTTGTTATACCCTTTTACAGGACAATCTGATGCTACCAGAAGGGAGCAAACATAATATATTAATGTGATTATTAATCATCAACCATTCATGACCTTCTCTGCAACGATGCGTATCGTATCAATGTTTTAACAACCCATGCCTCCCCAGAAACACTTAATACTGTTACCTCTGAAAAAGGGCACCTCTACCACGTTTGTACCATTTCCTCCCAGGTATTCTGCCAACATATCCCGTGCCCTCTTCCGCCATGTGACCAGTCTCTCGTAACGTCACCAGGTGACTGCTGCGCGCACTGCCCGTCCCATGTAAGACAGTTAGGTAAGTCGCTGTTGTTGTCGCATTGTGATGAATATGTTATTCAGTGCGTGCTTTCTTTCAAGACACCTAAAGTCTGTATGACGTTCAAGACACTCAAAGTCTGTATGACGTCAAGACACTCAAAGTATCTATGACGTTCAAGACACTCAAAGTCTGTATGGCGTTCACGACAATCATTGTCTGTGTGACGTTTCAAAATCTCAAAGTATGTATGACGTTCAAAACACTCAAACTCTTTATGACGTTCAAGAAACTCAAGGTCTCTTTGACGCTCACGACAGTCTGTATGACGTTCAATGCACTCAAAGTCTCTATGAAGTCCAAGACACTCAAAGTATATATGACGTTCAAGACACTCAAAGTCTGTATTACGTTCAAGACACCCAAAGTCTGTATGACGTTCAAGACACTCAAAGTCTGTATAACGTTCAAGACACTCACAGTCAGTACGACGTTCAATACACTCAAAGTCCGTATGACGTGCAATACACTCAAAGTCTGTATAACATTCAACACACTCAGAGTCTATTTGACGTTAAAGACACTCAAAGTCTGTATATCGTTCAAAACACTCAAAGTCTCTTTGACGTCCAATACACTCAAAGTCTATGTGACATTCAATACACCCAGCGTCTTTATGACGTTTTAAGCACTCAAAGTCTGTATCATGTTCAAGTAGCTCAATGTGTCTATGACGTTCAATACCCTCAACGTATTTATAACGTTCAAGACACTCAAAGTTTCTTTGACGTTCAATAAACTCATAAGTCCTTATCACGTATAATACATTCAACGTCTTGCGACGTGTTACACTGAACATCTGTATGACGTTTTAAGAACTCAAAGTATGTATGACGTTCAAGACACTCAAAGTCTGTATGACGTTCAAGACACTCAAAGTCTCTATGGCGTTCAAGGCACACATAATCTGTATGACGTTCAATACGCTCAATTTTTTTTAACGTTCAAGACACTCAAGAGTCTGTATGACGTTCAAGACACTTCAAGTATGTATGACGTTAAGACACTCAAAGTCTGTATGACGTTCAAGACACTTCAAGTCTCTATGACGTTAATTAAGACACACAGAGACTGTATGACGTTCAATACACTCAAAGTATGTATGGCGTTCAAGACACTCAAAGTATGTTTCACGTATAGAAACTCCAAGTCTGTATAACGTTCAAGACACTCAAAGTCTATATGACGTGAAGACACTCAAAGTCTGTATAACGTTCATGACACTCAAAGTCTGTTTGAACTTTACGACACCTAAAGTCTGTATGAAGTTAAAAACAATACAATTATGTTTGATGGTCAAGACCCTCAACGTATGTATAACGTTTGAGAAACTCAAAGCCTGTATGACTTTTGGGACACTCAAAGTCTGTTTTACGTTTAATACACTCAAAGTCTGTATGACGTTAATACACTCAACGTCTTCATGACGTTTTAAGCACTCAAAGTCTGTATCACGTTCAAGTCACTCAAAGTGTCTATGACGTTCAATACAATCAACGTCTTTACAACGTTCAAGACACTCAACGTCTCTTTTACGTTCAATACACTCAAAGTCTCTTTGACGTCCAATACACTCAAAGTCTATATGGCATTCAATACACTCAACGTCTTTATGACGTTTTAAGCACTCAAAGTCTGTATCACGTTCAAGTAGCTCAAAGTGTCTATGACGGTCAATACAATCAACGTCTTTACAACGTTCAAGACACTCTACGTCTCTTTGACGTTCAATACACTCAAAGTCCTTATGACGTATAATATATTCAACGTCTTGCGACGTGTAAGACACTGAACATATGTATGGCGTTTTAAGAACTCTCTCTTATGACGTTAAGACACTCAAAATCTGTATGACGTTCAAGACACCTAAAGTCTTTTGACGTTCAAAACACTCAAAGTATCTATGACGTTGAATACATTCAAATTCTGTATGAAGTTCAATACACTCAAAGTCGTTATGACGTTTAAGACACTCAAAATCTGCATGACGTTTAATACACTCAATGTCTGTATAACGTTTAAGACACTCAAAGTCTGTATGCCTTGCAAGACACTCAAAAACTGTATGTCGGCAAGACACTCAAAGCATGTATACCGTTTAAGACACTTAAGTCTGTATTACGTTCAAGACACTCAAAGTATATATGACGACAATACAATCAAAGTCTGTATGACGTTCAAGACACTCAAAATCTCATTGACTGCAAGACACTCAAAATCTGTATGACGGTAAGACACCAAAAATCTGTATAAAGTTCAAGACACTCACAGTCTGTATACCGCTCAAGACACTCAAAATCTGTATGACCGCAAGACATTCAATGTCTGTATAAAGTTCAAGACACTGAAAATCTCTATGACGGCAAGACACTCATTGTCTGTATTACGTTCAAGACACTCAAAGTCTGTATATCGTTCAATACATTAAAAGCCGGTATGGCGTTCAATAGACTCAGCGTATGTTTGACGTTCAAGACACTCAAAGTCTGTATAACGATCAAGACACTGCGTTTCAGTACTTACCGGTAAATGTGTTTACGATGAATAGGAGTTTTTAAATTTTTATCACATTACATTTCACGTCTTTAAAGTTTGTATGACGTTTTGGAGCTTAACATGACATTTCAGCCGCAGACCCATGCCCCTACAACTGCACGCAAGGCGGGGTCCACTACTGTTATCCAATTCCGTGCGCCATGCCCCTGTGTGTTGACGGCAAAACCAGGCCGGGAGAGTGCTGCGCATCATGCCCCAATGGTAACCATTGCTAGAAGGTCTTTTACTACCCAGTACAAAATTAACGTTAAAGCGGTGATACGATTACGTTGAGACTTATTAATTTTTAACTTGAGTAATTCCCCTATGTGATTGTCTTTCCCCAGTTTAATTTACATCTCTTAATTAAAAAAAAAACGCTACATGTTCAACAAGTGAATACTCTTTTGACAAAGCTGTATGCGGGATGAATTGAGCCATGACAGACGCAGTTCCATTAAAATACAAGATTGAACGGCAAAATTCCCTGATACATTTCGAAACTTTCTCAAATTGTTTATATCATTGTATATATAATTTTAAACATTTTTCATACTCCAGGACCGAATTGTTCAGCACCGGACGGTCACGTGATTCCTTGGAAACACTGGCGCGTGATTGACGGCAAGAACTGCACGTGCGTAATGCCACCACACTCTGCAGACTGTGTCTGATTTGCATGCTAGACACACATGCGCAAATAAATTCCTTCGTTGTAATATATCAACGTTTGGTATTATGTTTCACCATGACAGGCTACTATCCAAAACATCACCGTACTTTGTTGGAAAGAGTATGGCATAACCTTTTGAGAGGAAAGAAAACACAACATCATTTAAATTTATATACATGTATACTTAGTAGCTCAAAATAGCGTCCCTTCTTACTTTGCAATAAACACACCGATTTTTTCGAATATGCGTTTTTATTTTCGTGATAACAATAGCACATGGTTGCATAACCCAATCAATCCACCGGAACAAAAAATACTTGGCTTGAAATGTGTCTTCCGACAAAAGCTGGTTTTCCACGGGCTTATAAGTGTCAAATTACATGTCCTTTCATATTGATATTTGGATAAAAGTCTACGCTTTAACTTGTCGTTTACGTGGCTTTTAAATTATTTTTATACATATGAAAATGTTGTGCACACAAGCAATGTCAAAAGTTCAAAAGTAAATGAATGACCTCGAAGGCAAAGATCACAATCTTATCCTTGCTATAAATTAGTTTAAACCTATTTATTTTAGCTCGAATGTATCGAAGGTCTAATGCTTATTGGAAACATTCTCTAGTCCATATCCTGGGATTAGAACCAGTACTTGGTTTATTTGGGGGAGGGGGGCGCTCCCACAGTGGAGATCGAACCCATGACCTCCCGGTCGTAAGGCGGACACCACATCAACTACGCCACGGCGACCTATGAATTTTCCATAGTCCTTGCTATGAATTAGCAATTAGATAATCCGAACCTCTAGTCATCGGTCATGACTAGAATTTAAGTCTGGTCTGACGTCGGCATTGGATAGCCTGGACTTATATCCTGAAGAACGCATTTTAAATCACTTTACCTCACAGGTAAATATTATCATGTTTCCGGATGAATCAGGTATCATGTATTTCCGTTTAAGGTCAAACTCATTTCATAAGGCCTAGACGGTGTCTTCGGTGCATTTATCAGTCCTGCCGTTCTGATCGGAATTTGTCAATTCTTCCGTTATTCTCGGCATTCAATAGTTCAACCTTTATTCTCGGAGTTCATCCCTTTTACCGCTATTGTCGGCATTCATTAGTTCTACACTTATCCTCGGTATTCATGAGTTCGACCTTTATTCCCGGCATTCATTTGTTCTACGGTTATTCTCGCATTCATCAGTTCTATTGTTTTTTTCTCGCATTCATCAGTTCTATCGTTATTCTCGCATTCATCAGTTCTATCGTTATTCTCGCATTCACCAGTTATATCGTTATTCTTGCATCCATTAGTTCTACCGTTATTCTCGCATTCATCAGTTCTATCGTTATTCGCGGCATTTATCATTTCTATTGTTATTCTCGCAGTCATCAGTTCTATCGTTGTTCTCGCATTCACCAGTTCTATCGTTATTCGCGGCATTTATCATTTCTATCGTTATTCGCGGCAGTTATCATTTCTTCCGTTATTTTCGCATTCATCAGTTCTATCGTTATTCTCGCATTCATCAGTTCTTTATTCGCGGCATTTATCATTTCTGCCGTTATTCATGAGTTATGCCGTAATTCTCGACAAATCTTCAATTCTATCGTTATTTTCGGCATCATCAGTTCTATCGTCATTCTCGGCAATCATCAGTTATACCGTTATTCTCAACATTTACCAGTTCTACCGATTTTCTCGGCATTCATCAGTTATACCGTTATTCCCGACAGTCATCAGTTCAACCATTATTCTCAACAACCACCAGTTCTACGGTTAATCTCTGCAGTCCTCAGTTCTACCGCTATTCTCGGTATTCATCATCTCAATCGTTATTCTGTCATTCACCTGTTCTACTGATATTCTCGGCATTAATCAGTTCTACCAATATTCTCGTAATTCATCAGTTCTCCCGTTATTCTCGTCATTAATTAGCTCTACCGTTATTCTCGTCATTAAATAGGTCTTCAGTTATTCTCGGCATTTATCAACTCTGCCGTTAGTCTCATGTAATAAAGATTTCAATGACGTCTTCTAATATCATATCAGAAGTAAAGGAGCACATAAATTCGGGTAAGATGGACTATGAAAGCTTTTAATTTCGGATTTATGTATGTGCCAATCGTTTTACAAACGGTCGAGAGAGCCGAAAATCGCGGAGTAGCACGCACTTCTATTATTTTGCTCATTAGGCTGCGCCTAAAAGACCCGTCAAAGTCACCATGGACCAGATAAGCATTGCTATTTCAAGATGGCGGACAAGCAAACAGTGCTCTTCAGTCTCGTCCTACTTTTCGCCAGTCACGTGATCGCCATGTTGCTGGGCACGGAATGTCCGTGAAGTTTTAACTGCACCTACAATGGTGACGTAAGTCAGATTTGCGTACGGTTGCTTAAGAAGGTGCACACTACGGTGTATACAACTTTTAAGAAGCTTTATGGGCGAAGAATTTAAATAACATGTAAAGGTAAGTCAGTTAGTTTACTCTTATTGTTTATAAGGCTCCAAAGTTTCTAACGGTTCATGTATTACCAAAAATGACGGACAACATGGCGCTACAGAAGGGGCTACTATAATAAATAGCCATGTTGCGATCATAAATTAGCAACCATTAATGACCTTCTCTGAACTACGCGTATCGTAACAGCGTTATTACTTCCCCTCCCCACAAACACTAAATATTGTCAACTCTGAAACAAGGCATCTCTACCATAACTGTTCTGTTTCCGCACAGATATTCTGCGGGCATATCCCGTGCCCACTTCCGCCATGTAACCGGCCTCTCGTGACGTCACCGGGAGACTGCTGTTGGGTAAGTCGCTACGTTGGGATAGACACGTTTTGTTATTGTGTGCGTGCTTTCTTATGTAGTTGTTGTTCAAATGTTTCTACTTTATCATATAGTGACTAAACATCGTCAAAATCAAGAATTATCCATGTAATTCATAAGTGATTGATGATACAATTGCGCGATTTAATAACGTGTAAAATGATCCAAACGTAAATGGAATTCAATATATTATCTTTGCTATTCCCAACCGTCTAGAGAATAAAGTAAGATGTAATTATTGTGATACCTTTGCAAGAATTACAATTTGATATTGTTTTAATCGTTAAATAACTAAAAAATCAGCATTCTTTTTTTAGCGTTTTTACATTAGTATTTGGGAGGAACTTATGAAGAGCTTTAGGTCCTTCAGGGCTTAAACCATAGATCTATAAGTAAACATGTTAACTGATAGATCTTTGGCTAAAACGTCTGAATGACATGTCGGAGCTAAAAATAATTTTATTTCAGGCTATAAGGGTCTGTTTGATGTTTAAGGCACTTGAAGTCTGTGTCGCATTTCAGGCTCAGAGAGTCTGTGTGAATGTCAAGCACTGGAAATATGTAGGTATGGCATTTTGTATGGCATTTCAGTCACTGAAATTATGTATGGCATTTCAGTCACTGAAATTATTATGGCATTTCAGTCACTGAAATTGTGTATGGCATTTCAGGCATGGAAGGTTTGTATGACATTTCAGGCACTGACATTTTGTATGCCATTTGAGGAACTGAAACACTGGATGACATTTATGGCATTCTAAGTCTGTATGCCATTTCCATCACTGAAAGTATTTTTAAAGTATGCATGACGTTTTAGGCACTCGAAGCCTAATGACGTTTAATGCGCCCAAAGTATTATGACATTTTAAGGCTTAAAATCTATTTGGTATTTCAGGCTTAAAAGCCTATTTAAGTGCTGAAGTATGTATGACGTTTCATGAACTCAGCGTCTGTATGACGTTTCATGAACTCAGCGTCTGTATGACGTTTCATGAACTCAGCGTCTGTATGACGTTTCATGAACTCAGCGTCTGTATCATGGTTCAGACACTGTATGACGTTTCAATACTAAAATGCCATAACGGCATGTTAAGGCTGAATAATCTATATGACATAACATTTCACGGCTTGATAGTTTGTTCGACGTTTTAAACTTTAAAGTATGCATGCCATTTAAGCCTCGGACCCGTGTCCCATCAACTGCACGCAAGGCGGTGTCCACTTCTGCCACCCCATACCGTGCCCCATACCCTCGTGTGTTGACGGCGAGACCAAACCAGGAGAGTGCTGCGCGTCATGTCCTAATAGTAACCGTTGCTAAGATCAGATATACTATATTTATGTAGATGCTGTGATATGAGTATATTTAAAGCATTTTAACTAAAGTGTTTCGTATTTGTCAATGTATTTCCCCATATTATCTTCGCATTTAACATCCTATGATAAGACACATAAACATACAACACGCTGCATATTCACCAAGTGAATAATCTTATAAAAAGCTTCAAGCGGGAAGTCATTGAGCCATGATTGTGGCATTACTAGTAAAAGAGTGATCATGTTTGAACGGGAAAATTCTGAATCCTCTCGAAATTGCTCAGACTATTCTTACATTGTTTTCAATAATAAATATTAACATGTAATCTTCACCAGGGCCGGATTGTTCCGCGCCGAATTGTCACGTGATTCCTTGGAAACACTGGCGCGTGATTGACGGAAAAAAACTGCACGTGCGTTACACCTCCAGGTTCTGCAGTCTCCGTCTGATTTGCATGCTGGGTACGCATGCGCAAATAAATTCCTTCGTTGTAATATATCAATATCCCACGTTTGGTGTAATATTGCATGACCAGTCTACTTTCCAAAACACCACCGTGCTTTGTTGGCAAGATAACGTCAGTTGAGGGAAAAATACATCAATAAACAAGAGGGCCAACAGGCCCTAATGCGCTCACCTGACAGCCAAAGGAACTAGACTATTCTGAAAAAAAATGCAAGCTGATTCATGAAGATTATTTTGGACCAAAAAAGTGACTTTTAACATGTTTTTTTATATTTGACCTTGTGACCTAGTTTTTGAGCTCATATGACTCAGCTTCAATCTCTGGCAAAATTTTATTGGGACAAATGTTCTGACCAAGTTTCATGAAGATTGGCCAATAAACGAAATTGTCATTTTTTCTCAAAACCACGAAATGTCTTGCCGACGAATATTACTGATTTCGCAGCAGTCGTTAACACTTACGTCGTCTACAGTAGCACATGGTTGCATTATCCAATCGAGTCGCCGGTCCTTCATACTCTATGACAAATGACCTCGGACAAACCGTTAGCTCTACGTTCGTCTAATGGTGGATGTTGTCCGTGGTCGCCCTTCAGTTTTTGTTTTTCATAACAGAAACCCATCACCAAAAGACAAATTTGTTGACCAACGAAACGATTAGTTATTTGGCAGTTTGGATTTTTGTCCGTGCTAAACATGTATATACTTATAATGGAGGGAGGTAAACCGACTCGTATTTTTTCTCGGCCGGAAGCAGTTAACCGGTACAAAGGGAAAGTACCTATAACATGTATATATGCCCTACTTTAATCACAAGTAAACGTCATATAAATAATGTAAACCTTGTTCTGGGAAAACTGGGCTTATGTTCGTTAAGTGTCGTCGAAATAAGCCTGTTTAGTCCGCACAGGCTGATCCGTGACGAAACTAAATGCATTAACTAAATTTTCGCTAAAAGAAGGCTTCATTGAAACGAAAAATATCATACAAACAGAAAGTGTCGTCGCTGATTAGCCTGTGCGAATTGCAAAGACTTATCTCGGCGACACTTCACGCACATGCATTAAGCCTAGTTTTCCCACAACAAGGTTCATTTATGACCAATCCCATATCAATAAAAGGTTCTGGGCTGGAATTCGAACGCTCAAATCCTGGATTGTCAGTCCAGCCCTCCCTCGGCTTGGCTTGTCGTCTTGAGCAGCCGTTGGCAAAGAGTTTTACAACAACGAGCTTTCTTAAACAAATTTATTCATGTTGCCATTCTCGTTTGTGTAAGAGCATGTTAGTAAAATATTAAAATACTATATCGACACATATTGTATGGTTATAATAATAATCACAAATTTAAACAGTCACATGTTATGAATATGCGTTACTAGGATATGATACAAACTTGTATACGTTTTCATGCATACCGTATGAAGCATTCGAACATTCCATATGCTAATCAAACAATCGATTTTACAGGTAAAATTCAAACGCAATATTGATAAAATGTTTCTTTGCTTGTTTACAAACATATGTATATTACATATTACACATGTTAATCCCCTTGAAAATTCAGAAAAAGTGTCTTAACAACAGACTACTAGTATATTATTTGTACACGGTAGTTGTGCTTGCAAAATAATTGCCTTGTAATGAGGGGCGATTTACTCATTTTTTAAATAACGTCTAACAAAAATGATAACAATTACATGTATTGTATTGAGACATGTTAAACAACAGCATGATGCTCACGTATTATATAGTTCACACACACTCTGCATTTTACAAATTAATAATTGTCAAAACACAACTCAATACAACCAGAAGTCAAATGCTCAAGCAGTATAAAATGGGCCGTGTTCTGGGAAAATGGGGTTAAATGAATGTGCGAAAACTGTCGTCCCTGATACATGTAAGCATGTGCAGTCCGCACAGGCTAATCAGGGACGACACTTTCCGCTTTTATGATATTTTCTGTTCAACGAAAGTCTCTTCTTAACAAATATCTAGTTAAGGCGGAAAGTGTCGTCCCTGATTAGCCTGTGCGGAGTGCACAGTCTAATTTGGATCGACATTATTCGCACATGTATTGAGCATGGTTTTCCCAGGGCGAGACTCAATTTACACTTATTTTTTTCAGTAATAACCCTAGCGTGATAGAAAGGTTTAGAAACACATTCATAAATGAAAATACAGACAATGTTAGTGTTCGGTAAGATTCGACGATTGAATATTTACAAGAAGAGCGTCAGACAGCAGGGATATGGTGGTAAAATGAGCAGATTTCAAAATTAAAAGCAACATTTCTATCCACATGGCATAATTTTAATAATGCCCTTTTTCATTGTTTGTTTTCTAGTGTGATTTACGGGCTTGCCCATTGTAAAGTGAGTCCTC
Source organism: Dreissena polymorpha (assembly GCF_020536995.1). NCBI lineage: Eukaryota > Metazoa > Mollusca > Bivalvia > Myida > Dreissenidae > Dreissena > Dreissena polymorpha. The sequence goes on along the minus strand of NC_068364.1, from coordinate 21,636,111 downwards.
ATTAAAAAATATTCTTAAAAATCTAAGCAACAATCCTACAATCCAGTCCTTAATATAAACCCCTGCATTAACATATGTATTATACAAACTGGATTTCACTAAGGGGCTTTTGTCGATATATATATATATATATCTAGCCATGTACATAAAATACACGTCAATTACAATACCCTCACAAACTGTATCAACCTTAGTCGCCATATCACAAGTATTCACATATTATTATGCATACATACGTACCAAGTTTCTTTAATCTTCAAGAAACATGCATCAAATGATGTGTCTATTATGCATTGAAAATGAACGTGCTTGAAATATAACTATCCAGTATTTTAATTTAAGCCTGATTGTAAAACAGTTATGACTCGGCCTGTATTTTTACAATGAAATATTGATTTTAGAAGAATGTATGCCAATAAAACGTTTACGACGTAACGAGCGTAAACTGCTAAAATGTCGGTTTGATTAATCAAGTGTCATAACTCTGCATCGAGAGCAACATGGCCTCGTCCTGAGGAAACTGGGCTTAATTCAAGTGTCATCCCAGATTAGGGACGAGGCTCAGTGGTTTCTGTTCAAGTCGTTTACTACTTGTACATTATCAGCAAAGAATACACAAACTCGGTACAAACACAATGTTAACGAAAATTAACTTAATAGATTTCAAGAGTATAAACAATTAAACATTTACTTAATTATTGAATTTAAAAGGTTAACAATTTATGATACTAATATTTTGTTGTTTTTGAAAAAAAAATCGTGACATAACAATAACACATCAAATAATTGTATAGGCCGTGTGTGTATACATCACATCACGGTAGCTTCCCTTCCATTATTTTGTTTAACATCGTTCAAATCAAGAATTGTTTTCCTTACGTAATTAACACGCGCTCTACTTTACTGACGGGTTCTTTCCATATTGAACGTAATAAACTATCACGTCTTCTTCAGGTCCATTTTACTTTGAAAAACATGAGTTCGTTCACACTTTTTACTCTGACCTCCAAAACCTAGTCTGATACACGTAGACAGGTTTCCGAAAGTTCATGACTGTCTGGATATGTTTATTTGAATTGTTTTCACCCAAACCGCATATAAGGCACATGCAACTACAGTCACAATACTCATCACAGTATGGACCGATCACAAAACTAAGTCACTTGGATAGACTTTCGTAAATCGTCCCTTTCAAGTCAAAATGCGAAAAATCACAACAAATCAAAGCGTCGAGAGCACTCCATACGTTAGCTTTGGGAGATAGCAGCGGCCGGTTTAAGGGGCGTCATTTCCGAGTCGGGTTCCGGCCCAGGAGAATGCTGGCGCATTTCCAAATGATCCACTTCAACTACTGGCACCGCCTTCGGGGCCATTGGTTCGAATATGTCATGTGATGATTTCATGAGCGGCGATTGGTCCAGGGGTTCTTGCTTGAACGCCATTGATGGGTCGTAGCGGTATGACATGGCATCCATTCGCAGAACGGTGTAATTCGCGGGATCAGAATCTAACGATTGCATCGGCTCAGTCTTCACTGGAAGTGACATTGATTTCGGGTCAAATTTAAAGTTCATAAGACTCGCAAGGTTCGGGTTATTTTTTGAAATGGTGTTCTGATGGTCACGGTCCATCGCACTGGATAGCGTCTTGGCATAGAGAATATCCTGATTGGTCGAGCGATAGCTGTTGTTGTTGTTGTTATTAACGGGAGCGTTAAGTTGCGATACCAATGCGCCAACCGGAAGCAACGGCGGCGGCTGCTGGTTGTTTAAGGCGGCAAGGACGGCGCTCCCGTGGTTCTGGTAAATGTTGTTATAAGACACCTGCGGTTTCATGTCTTGCGCCACTGCAAGAACAAAAAATATATATCAGATACACAGCATAATATATAGATAACCTGTATATACAATGTTTAATGATTTTCTTATAACAAGTTTTCATGTTAACATGAATCGACACACTGATGTATTCCTACATCTTTGGTTTTTGAGGGAATCGTGTCAAATTCGGTTTTGGTTTTGCTAATTTATCACATTTCTTATCTAGCTTAATGAATCGGTCTGTCCAGTATAAATCAAAATGCGAGTTTCCAAGAAACACCTACTGGAAGTGGAAATTGGCGAGTCGTTTCGCTGACTGAGGTCGAGCAGTCCAGAGGGCGAATGCGATGAATTCAAAGATGGCGTCGTCACGTGATGCGAGTGGGATGCGTGCGCAGACGGCTCTTTGCTCGATGATTTCTTGCCGTTTGATGAACGCGGTTTCCGCTTTCTGGTCTGAATGCCGTCTTTCTTCATTGACATTGGTCGGTTAACCTGCAGATAAAGGTCGCTAACGGTCAGACACCTTAAAGTATCCTTACTTTTTTGTTAAAGATTATACGTTAACAAAAACAATGCGGTTATTGATATCATATTCGCAACATTTACAAGCTACTGTTCGTAAAAAAATGAACACTGCGGTACTGATATTAAGAACAACTTGTATTACTACTTCTGGCGCATTTATTTACTTGGCGACTGAAAAACTACAAATGTTGGTTTATGCACAGCATTCAACACTGGTACGCCTCATGGCTTCATGTGTTTTATAAACGCAATATGGAAAATCTCGCCAACGGAATACACATTTGGAAAGGAGTCATTTGCATTAAATGCAGTATTAACTTATGCTTTATGTTTGCGTACTAGTATTCAATAAACGTTTTGGTCTCGTTTTTACTTTTTTATTTAATAATAATTATGTATAGTTTGATAAATGGCCCAAAATGCTTTGCGTTCACAAATCCAATTCGGTGACCACAGCTTTATTCATTGGTATGGGTAATTGTGCGTTCTTTTATTTAAAATAACAGCGGATTTTACTATCATTTTTCCTTTATTTAACCTGCCTCACACAAACACCAATTATATGCAATAACAAGGGAAAATATGGGGAGTTGCCAGTAATGAGTAACCAACTTCCGGTACGCACCTGGTGAAGTTTGAAGTAGAGTCCACAGGCATTACACACAGGTTCGCCCTCGCCGTTCCGTCGCCAGAGGGTCGTGGTGGTCGTGTTGCAGTTGGCGCACTGTAGTCCCATCCGGGTCTTGTTGCTGGTCTGCGAGAAATATTACGACGTATATAAGTCTCGCTCTGGGAAAACGGGGCTTAATGCATGTGCGTAAATTGTCGGCCTAGATAAGCCTGTGTAGTCCGCGCAGGCTATCAGGGACGACAATTTCTGCTTTTATGTTTTTTCCAGAGAAACTTCAATTGACGCGAAAATGGTCGTCCCTGATTAGCCTTTGCGAACTGCTCGGGCTAATCTGTGATGACACTTTACGTACATGCATTTAACCCCGTTTTTCTTAAGCGATGCTCAATTATAAATTGGTCTTAACATTTACCGAGGTCATTAAAAGTATGCAACAGTTTAAGGTGGCTAAGCTGTCAAACAAAATCAAGGAAGTAAACGAAAGGCGAAATAATTATAACATGACCTTACGCAATCAAACATATGCCAACAGCAGGTCTTATTCGTTTTCAAAAGCCGATTCGTCACGGTACTAAATGACTGGGTTACCAGGGTAACTATACAATTGAAAAGATTCCGCGAATGCTGTTGATTACATTTTAATACAAGCCGTCGTTCAGAATGCATTTTATATCTCATACAATTAGATGGGCCGGGTCAAATGTTGTTCCAGTAAACATTTGACTCTCTTTAACTTGTGTTTACGCTCATTTAAATTACAAACAATATATGGCATGCAATTCTGTTCTTACTGTACATCCTTAAAAAATCAATTTCAGCGTCAGTCTAGTAAATACACGAATACATACGGATATAATAATGCGTTCCACGAAAAACTTAGACCTCGGTTAATTGAGTGAAAACCATGTAAAGCGTATGCGAAGAAAAACGGATGTTGGCATGTGTCATTTGTCGAAAGAATGTTTTCAGAAAGTTTAAATTGGGGCAGACAGATTACATCAAAACAGTTATTCCACTTCCGTCTGTTCTATCACTATATGAGTTTTGTTCTTGGAAAACTGAGCTTAATACATGAGCGTAAAGTGTCGTCACACTCACAGATTAGCCGGTGCAGTCGACACAGGCTAATCAGAGTGTGATCCATGAGTAGAATTTGTGGAATGCACAGGCTATTTGCGACACTTTGTGCACATGCATTTAGCCCAATTTTCCCTGAACGAGGCGTATCTTATAGGTTTAATATTGAACCTGCAATTTGACTAGCACTTCAAATATGAACACAACAATTGTTCAACAAAACTCTCGATTAAGAAGCATCTACTTGTGAATTGAACTATTACACACACCTTGTCATATTTTTGCTCATATTTTCTGCTCTTTTCCTCCGGTGGGTCGTCCTGCAAAACATACAACAGATTGTTAAGACATTTTGCCAGTACTTTATGTTGTATAAAAATGTGTCATAGTTGTATTTACCAAGAAAACATCCTTTTTTGGTCATTTTAGTTTCTGAAAATATTTTAAGACTTACCGTGGATAACTGGTATATTTACATTCATTGCATGTAGCTGATTGTAACTACCGGTATCTACATTATTTGTGTTAACCAAAACATCTATGAGCCTCGTACTGCATTTAATGTACATGTATGTGCGCAAAGTGTCGTCCCAGATTTACCAATGTGAACTGCACAGCTTAATATGGGACAGACTCTTTACGCACATGCATTCCGCAGGGGTGTGATTTAACAACCACCCCAGGTGAGGAAAATGCCCTACCCCCTTAACAGGATTCAACTAAACTCTTCATTTGCATATAGATCAAGCAAAGTTAAAAACTCTTTGTAAAATAAGTTAGACATTGAAAGAGGGAATCAGCTGAAAGGAGGAAAAATCACACCCCTGCTCCAGATAAGTTTCCCCAAACCAAGTCTTAATTTATCAATCCTGATATTATGCCATAACACAGATCACGACCCACTGATTAATACATAAGAGTTTAGAAACGTTTCCTTTCCTGCATTGAGTGTATACGAAACCTCGCAGTAACTCAAGCTTATGGCGTTGACAGAGTCGAGAAACTTTTGAAAGAAAGAAAGGTAAAATTAATATACTTTTAACCGTCCTTTCTCTCTTTATACGAAGATGCATGTAAATTTACGGTCAAGCGAAAACTGTTTCAGCTGCTGAATATTTCAATGTCAAAGAATATTTGTTACCCTCAACCATCGATATATAACACTGCAATATGCATAACAGTCATCATGTCGTAAAAGGACGATTATACGTTTTTTGTAACCTGCAAAGTTGTCCAAACACTTTCAATAGAATTTGTGCACCAATATTTAAAGGGAGAACTATTTCCTCACCCCAGCAGTCGGAGAGGTTTTACCCTGGAAGCGATGACCGTTCATCTTATGGTGCAGTCCGCACGCGTTGCACAGATAATGGCCCGTACCATCTCGTCTCCACATTGGGGTGGAAACAGCGCCGCAGTTGACACATTCCCGGCCCTCGGCGTAGTAATCTTCGTCTGAAACGACATAAGATAGTGCATTTGTTGATCACAATTTATTACATGATGTCTCTTTAAAACTGTTAATTTTGTAAATGGATTGAACAAAGAAATTGTGTTTTCGATTAAAATTTGATGCACATATTTTTTACACATGTAATTATTATAAATTAAATGGTATGCGTGTATTGTCGGGTTCAGCCTTTTTCGGCTTTGGGTTTGTGTGGTAACAGAACCGAAAAAATTACATGAATGTAGGGATGTTTTTTCTTCATTAGATGTGAGAGGTAGTGTTACGTACACAACTTAAATTGTGCATTTAAAACGTTTCAATCAACGGATAGCATTATCCGCATACTTGCCTAAATTGCCAAATCAAAGCAAGTCTGCATCATTGTGTCGTGTTCTCAGAACACTGGGCACAATGCATTTGCGTAAAGTGTCGCCCCAGATTAGCCTGTGCAGTCCGTAAAGGCTTATCAGGGACGAGACTTTCCGCCTAAACTTGAATTTCGGTAATGAAGGGACTCCTTTGAAACAAAAAATACCATAAAAGCGGAAAGTGCCGTCCCTGATGAGCCTGTGCGGACTGCACATGCTAATCTGGTACGACACTTTACACACATGCATTAAGCCCAGTTTTCTCAGAATGCGGCTCAATTTATGGGGAGTCGACATCAATATTTTGCACACGTTTTGCACAGGTTTTACCTGACATTTTCAAACATTTCTGCCATGTACTTTGACACTCGTGTGTACTTGAAGATTACAAATGGCATCATTGTAAATAGCTTAGCAGATAAGGCGAGGAATGTCAATACAGACGGTCAGTAATCAACGTGTGCTAATTTAAATCATTTAGCGCTCGGATATGTACTGCGACGAGCTATTTACATGGGGTTCGTTTTCATGATTGTTAATCGACTAAATATGTTTATGGCTCGACGTCATGAAAACATAACCCACGCTGGAGCCGGATGTGTCGCCTAGAGCCAGTAAAATATCGACAAGCGTGTCGCAGAGTAACCAATCCAAATGAAGAATATTTTATTCACATTTGAATTATTAAAATCTAAGCAAACTCTGACCTCTAAATGGGAAAAATTAAAAAAAAAATGAACACAAAAGTGCTAGTATAGAAGTGTCCAAAGAGCAATAATTGACGGTGAATTTCACAGATTCTTGTGCACTGCACTTTGCAATTCACTTCAGGATAATTTCTATCTACTGGTCAAAGCATAAATCACTATTTTTATTTTATTTTCCTTTAGCAAAAAAATACGCAAATCCCGCATTTCACCTTAAATTACTATGATGCGCAAAGGTTGGTCCACAATTATGGATAATTGGGAATAAAGTTCACATTTTGATCAATTCATCCCAGGTAAATTGACTCTCTAATTTGTTTTGATATCCTGACAGGTTTTATTTCCTCCCAGAAAGCAAACAGGCAGAAATGTTCCTGTCTGATTGTGCGTTTAATGTGTTTTTTTCTTGTTTTTTGGTTAACACGACTTTCCCTTAATTATATATTTGAGTTGCCATATAATATCTATTTAAGTTTTTTGGTATAATCACAAATTAATGTTTTGGTTGTTCTGCTTTTGGGGTTATATATTATATAATAGTATATATTAAGTGATTTGATAGATATTAAATATGTATTTATATAATAACTTATTTTGTTGTGTAACCAAAACAAAACATTTTACAAATTGAATGGATTGCTTACAGTACAAAAGGTGTTTTTTTAACCAAAATTATTTGCTAAACATCAAGATTTAACACTCATACATGCATCACAATGAACATCATCATCGCATAATGTTTACCAATATTATCGTCATCACCATCATCAACACCATCATCACCACCATCGTCATCATCATCACCATCATCACCATCATCATCATCATCATCACCATGATCATCACCATGATCATCACCATGATCATCACTACCATCGTCACCACCATCGTCATCATCATAACCATCATCACCACCATCATCATCACCATCATCACCATCATCATTATCATCATTATCATCATTATGATCATCATTATCATTATCATTATCATCATCATCATCATCATCATCATCATCATCATCATCATCATCATCATCATCATCATCATCATTATCATCATCATCACCATCATCATCATCATCATCATCATCATCACCATCATCACCATCATCATCATCATCATCATCATCATCACCATCATCACCAACTGCATTGATTATTTGTTATAAAGGACGAACATTCTGAAAAAAGACATCATTATGATCATCATTATCATTATCATCATCATCATCATCATCATCATCATCATCATCATCATCATCATCATCATCACCATCATCATTATCATCATCATCATCACCATCATCACCATCATCATCATCATCATCATCATCATCACCATCATCACCAACTGCATTGATTATTTGTTATAAAGGACGAACATTCTGAAAAAAGACATGCGACGACTTAGGCTTTTAACTCCGGGTTCAGGGCTAAATATCTGTTGTAGACGACATGATCTCTATAAATAGATCAACGAATCACGCGCACGAATACATAAATCGTCATCGCACATGACTATGAATATTTTGAAACGTGTGCGTACATACAATTTTGCGAATGCTGAGCAAGATGTCAAACGCGATTTTTCAAAAGGATGGAAAAAGGTTGTAGATTTACTTGTTGGCCAGGGGAAAAATGGAGATACTACAACTGTGTATCCGGACCAAGACACACATGTGTCGGTGATGTCGGTCCGTTTGCCTGTCGGGTGGATAGTTCTTCAACTATATAAACTTCAGAGGCAGATGGATCTCATTGTTGGGTGTAGAAGTGCAATAGAACAAATTTTCGGCACTTCATACATTAAGAGTTATTTCCCTTATCTCTTTGTTAAATGTCGTCATTAATTTCTGTCCGGAACATGAACAGTAGTACTAGGAACGTTATTAACGCCAAATTGAAGGTAGATACCGGTAGATCTCAATGAATGGGAAGTGTAGTTCACACGAACCGTGACTCTGAATCAGTTATATTCAAGTTTTTTCCCTTTAATATGACTTACATTCTTTTCGGATGATGCTCTGATTTACCCTTTGCATGCTGGGAAATTTGTCGCCTGCTAAAATGTCGTCTGCTGAATTTCTAAAATTAGCATTTTATTCGATTTTTTTTTCAAAGAATACTATCAGAATAGCAAACAGTTTGGATCCAGATGAAAGGCCTTCAAAATTCGGTTCCCGCACTGAAAGAGTTAAATTCTTCAATGCTGTATTGCATACCCCTTAAGTTGTTTTTATTTATGTTTTATCATTAGTTAGGATCTGTTCGCGCCTTTTCCTCCAAAACATACATCTCCCTCTTAACGAGCTCTGACTGATCATTTGTTTTCATAACAGAAAACTTTGTATTCACGTTTCTTTCACACTAACGCCGTCGACAACAACTTGCTTATTATTTCTGCTGACATTTCCTTGGAACATTCACCATCATCTGTTGCAGGGTGATGTATAAATAAACACGAAACCCAAAGGTGAAATACGAGACGCCACTGCCCTAAGTTGAGAAATTTACTGATTTCATGAAAACATGTTTCGTGATTTGCGAGGAGATTTCTGCTAAACAACTGTAAATAAATGTAACATTTGCAGACATTCTCACGCCTCGTCGTGGGCAGATTGAATGTATACTCTCTCTTGGAAAACTGGGCTTACTGCATGTGCGTAAAGTGTCGTCCCAGATTAGCCTGTGCAGTCCGCAAAGGCTAATCTGGGACGACACTTTCCGCTAAAATGATATTTTTCGTTTCAAGGGACAATAATGATTGACACTATTTCTAAAGTACAAGTACTTATAGCGCTTGTCTAGGTGACATGCATCTGCACGTGGACAATACTGGGTCCGTATTCAAAAAGCCCCTAAAGGAAATCTTTAGGACATCTTGGATAGAAATACAATTATACTATTTGTCGTTTATGTTCTTTTATTATGACATGTTTTTAACGACTTACCAAGTGCTACTATGATTAACAGTTTATCCTTTTGTAAGAGAAATTTAGGTTTCTGATTGAACATTTGTCCGAAGAATACCATTTTTGAATTAAACACGCTAATTGTCTTTTGGAATTTTGCCCTAAACCAATTGAATCGCTGTCACTAATCGATTTTACCATACATGCGTGCCATTCAACTTTGCTACTTCTTTATAAAACTTGGTTGTGAGCCGCGTCATGCGAAACTGGGTCTTATTCCCTACGCGGCCCGCGGTACTCTAGACCAGCCTGCGCATCGATAGGTCTGGAGCTACGCTGGCCGCACAGTGCATAAGACCAATTTTCGCGGATCTTGTCATGTTGACTTCATAAAAACTCTTCATAGAAAAAAGATGAGGACGATTATACAAGCAACATGGTATTGGTCGACTATGACATTTCATTTAATATGCAGTAACTTTTCAAAAAATACAATTCGTTCCTCAAAAAAATAGTAATATTATTAGAAGCTCATATTCAATTGAATACATATTGATTGCACTTTCCGAACAAGGTAGACGTATGCTGTACAGGGCGATACTGTATCGTTTTAATTTATCACAAAACAGAAAAGTTCTATAATAACATTGCAGCAACAAAGAAGAAATATTTTTACTAAACAACAAACAAACATTTTATTCTAGGACAAATACTCTTCGTAAGTGGAGCTTATTATATACCTTGCTAATTATTGTGTCTTGTTCTGTGAAAGCTGGTCATAATGCATGTGCGTAAAGTGTCGTCCCAGATTAGCCTGTGCAGTCCGCACAGGCTAATCAGGGACGACACTTTCCGCCTAAACTTGATTTTCGGTAAGGAGGGACTTCTTTGAAACTAGAAATACCATTACAGCGGAAAGTATCGTCCCTGATTAGCCTGTGCGGACTGCACAGGCTACTCTGGGACGACACTTTACGCACATGAATTAAGCCCAGTTTTCTCAGAACAAGACACATATTTCAATTATCTCATTACGTCTATCAGAATAATTATCTTATCACGACCAAAAGGCCAACTGAAGTAATATCCATGATACACAACCCTCATACATTAGATTAAACCACTAGCACTTATCTTAATGGAGCACTATTTCACCTTCCATGGTCACATGATATTAATTTTCAAGATTTTGATAGGCTCAGAGTGTTGGCTATCATCAACAACATTTAAGAACTCTGGTTTATAAATCTAGACTTATAATATATGAGACGTGCTATGTGAAAAGGGGGTTGATTGCACGTGCGCGAAAAAATTACCAAAAGCGGAAAGTGTCGTCTCTGATTAGCCTGTGAGGACTGCGCGGGCGAATCTGGGGAGACACTTTACGCACATCCGTTAAACTCCATTTTCACAGAGCATATTTATTCAAACAAATTGTTACGTTCCAAAGTTCAGCTTAGTGAATGGGCTTAAGTGGAACAGTAAGAATTTTCTTAACGACCAAGACCAAGCATACGCCTATGGAAAGTCAGCGTTAATTTAGCAGTACTCACGATTTGAAACAACATGACAAACCTGTCAACATTTTATATCATGATCATTTTGGTGAAATAATATTTGAACTGAAGTAACTTAATAAGCTGGTCATAAACGCAGCTTCAAAGGAAATTTGTTTTTAATTGCGAATTAGTAGATGTTCATGCCTAGAGCATATAATTCAATTTTTAATGAACGCAATGCTTGCTTCAAGAATGTTGATGCGTAATAGATTTATCACTATAGTAGTATCTTATAAATATAGGACCCTTTGGGAAAAACGGCCCCGACCTATTCGCTTATATCAAGTTTATAATTTACATATTTACTTATTAAATTGAGTTTACTTCTGTTGAAATATTTCACGCAGATAAATTAACGCTCGGTCCTGAACAAAAATCCTTTCCGTCGTTTATCAATAACCAATGTGCATCGGCTCGTTCGATCAATTTCAAATACAGCTCAATTATCCGAGCCACCTGTAACCTGCAAACGCGAGGTAAGGCATGACCGAGAGGTTGATCTTTGATCTTTCGGCAAATTCCAGAGGCTTCGAACTAGTCGGGCCAATAAACTTTCTGGAAAACAATAAATCAATGCGCCTATTTGTCAGTCCGTCGATACGGGGCCGATTCGCTACGCGGTATGGTACCCGGGAAAACGCCGTAAGGAGCGGTGAAATAAATGCTTAACCGGGTGGTACTGGGGAATACCGCTGTATGAAGCCGCAAAATAAATGGCATTCCAGATTGACATAGTGTTTAATGCCAGACGCTCGCGTTTTCGCGATTTTTGCGAAAGATATAAAAAAAGCTATGGAAACCGTGATCACGATAACGGGTTATACCTGCATGTTTTGTAGTTTTCAAGTCGTTACATGATTTCATATGAAAATGAACATTATTAAAATATGCACGAACAAGATAACCATAGAGAATTCCTCGGGATAAAATGAAGCACGTGATCGTTAACAACTTAAAGGATGATTTTGAAGCAAACTGCATGAAACATTCCCATTAAACATGCAAGAATGATTCAATACTATCTTTATTGGGTTGGTCCTTTGTCATTTGGAATAAATTATTTGAAGATAATGTGCAAAAAAGTAAATACAGTCAACAAGGCATTTATTTTTGCATCAACGTAGACACAGACGGTAATGAAAATGTTTAAAATTATATATAATTATTTATAATTAATATGAATTGTTCGCACTTATGGTACGCGTAGTTTTCATTCTGTGTTTTGAGGCTGAAAACCAGAACTAGTTTTTATTAACATTTATAGCTGGGCTGACTTCAACTTAAGTGCATACGCTTTAATGAATCGCTCAAATGACCAGTTTCGAATCACCAACACGCACTTTCTGAGTGAAAGCGAAATTATTATAAACTAATTAGTATGTGTGTAGTGCGCGTGATATCGCATTCGAGCTGTGCAAGCGGTACATGCCTTCAAGTGAGTATTTGAAAAGAGTCATGTTTGTACATTGATCAAGGGTGAAACAAAACCTTTTGAAATGTCACAGGAATTATGTATGAGACAGTATTTCTGTTGTATTGCTCACTTAGTAGACATATATGGATTTGTATAATAATTTAAAATAAATAACAATTTTAATTCTGCGTTATCTTTTAATTCCTATAGAAAAGTTATTTTAATAAAATAGGTTTTGATAAAAATGGCGAGACTTCAATAAATATATATTTCAGGGAGTATTTGTAACAGCAATAATTGTAATCGACAAACAGTGCAAAACGATATGGTTCATCAAAATGATGTTACATGTATCTATCAGAGCACGCGTTGATACCTTAACAAATAATGTCTCTTTATTAAACCTTTCAGCGCTGGAACCAAATTTTAAAGGCCTTTGCAAACAGTTTGGATCCAGATGAGACACCACAGAACGTGGCGTCTCATCAGGATCCAAACTGTTTGCTATTCTGATAGTATTCTTTGAAAAAAATCGAAAAAAATGCTAATTTTAGAAATTCAGCAGACGACATTTAAGCAGACGACACTTTTCCCAGCATGCGAAGGGTTAAACCTTCAAATTTCGACACTCCTACGTACACGTTGAAGAAAGCATGGCGGTATTGATCCCAAATAAGTTGCGTAATTTAACGAATATTTAGATTTAAACAACCATAATTATTTTGAAGAAAAAAATCAATTCAATAAAACACAACAATAATTTAAAACCTACATAAAACATCTGGTTACCCCTTATCGTATTATTTTAGCATACAACATGAAGAACGAATAGATGCATACCTGGCAGATAATATTTTGCCAGAAGTTTTATATCGGCGTCCAAATCCAGTGTATCCAAATTTTCCATTATTTCGTACTAACTCCGTTGAAAAGAAATTTTAGAAATGAAGTGTTTGTTTTTTCATCAAATGCTAAAATGTTGCAAGCATCAAGTAGGTCTAAATCAATATAACTTATATAAGATTTTCATAATTCAGTATATCAAAAATAAGTATATGGATAATTCACACACAATTCTACTACACTCAATTCAAATGTTTTTGCCTCGTGCAAAAGCACATTTAAAAAATCACATTTTCATCACAAATGTACAGCTATTTGTCGTGTTTTTTTAAAGTCATACTTTAACGCATATATCACATCCGGCTTGATGGTAATGATTAAAAAAGACAGGGTAAAGAGCATTACATTACATGTTTCATTTTTTGAAATCCTGTTTACAATTGTCGGTTTATACAAGTTCTATGATACCAATTACTACACCCCACTGAATGCATACCGAATAATTTTCTTCCTCCTGTTTTATGTCAATTCAAAAGCTATTAAACTTTATAATAACACTGCGGTTACTTAACAGAACATTGAGACTTCGTTTACAATCTAAATCGTACTTAATTAAGTAACTTTTCTGTACAAATATTTTCTCATTAATATGTCCGGGCTTTTGCACGAGAGCACTACGAGCGAGAGAAAACATCGTGAGAGAGAACACTACCGAAGTATTCACACACAACAGGTCTTTCATTCATCATTTCCAGAGATTTCTTGAAAACCACCATGCACTAGGCAGAGCCCAGCCGTCAAATGTCAAAGCGGCGGTTTCATGAGCTTTCGTAGACGACGAAACACTCGAACGGTTGAAAACAAAATAAACATGCATTTCGGTACATGTAAGCGCTAAGAGCGAGACACAAGTACACTGTATTAGCAAAAAAAGTAAAACAAAGGCGTAGCTGTGTGAGAGGGTGACAGTCCGTATTAATACATAATTATGATTTTACAACAATTGGTACGAATTTACTGTAATTAGTTCAAGTGATTTTATAACATAAGCAGTATTAGTAGTAGTGGTGGTGGTGGCGACGTTAGATGATATATATGTGATCATGATGATGGCGTTGACGACTATGATAGTGGAAGATGTTAATTAGGATGCTGATGATGATGACAATTGTGGTATATGTGGTGGCGACGACGATAGTTAGAAATGAGGATAGTGATGGCGGTGATGTTCCTGATTATGATGATTGTGGTGATCATAATGACCACATGATTAACGTGACTTCACGTGACTTTGTTTCTTCACTCCTACACCCCTGTCCCCAGTGCGGTGTAAAACGATACCCTCTCTTGTGGCAGCTCAACAGAAGGGAAATTTAATGTTTGTTATGAACTCGTATGAAGATTTTACACAAGGGTGTAACTTAGAGCGCTATGTGTAACGTCGTCCAGTGTTTACACTTCCGGCTTTACTACATGGATTTGAAATAATGCACAGACATGCGTCCGCCGTCATTTTTGCGATTTGTAGAACTTAATATTCATAAATTGACGTTTTTTTAAGTGTGAAGAATTGCGAAGGACCAACAAATTCAAGAAACTTCACGTATGAACACGTGATTTCAGCAAATGTGGATGCTTAAACAAAAAGCAATCGCAAAATACGTTGTTCTTAGTTCGTTCATGGTGCATGAGTTATATTATTAAAACGAGTCAACTTAATACACGTATTTTCAAACAGTATCATTATATACACACGATAAACTAAATATTTATTTAAGTTGTTGCTTTAATTTAAAGCAAATATTTGAATTAACTTCAATATCATGTTAATAAACGCATGCACGTTTAACACAAATCGTTTAAAATCTGACTTTATTTATTGAACTAATTTTCTTAGCGTTATAAAACAACCAAAGCAATCGAAGCACGCAATGCACGTGTTGCTTACCTCGCGGCCAACTCGATTCAATCTGTTGTATCTGCTGATAATATTGCTCCATCTGAGACATGTCGTAATTCGGGTAAAATC